>NC_041385.1:825654591-825656735 GCF_002162155.2 Triticum dicoccoides
ACTTCTTGGAACCTTTTGGAGGCTTCTAGATACTTTTGGGACGCTCCCAGATCCACTCAAAACATTTCCAAAACAATCTGGAACTCTTTCGGAGCTCATTTTCTCATTCTCCTATGTATACCACTATATATTGTCCGAATAACTTCACATATTGGCCGTTGGATGAAACCAATCCAGCGGTTGGGAGGTCGTAAATCTGAGTAGTATTGGCTGTTAGATATTGTTTTCACTGCATCAGATTTTGCCACGTGTATACTATCTAGATGATTCTTCTTGAGCTTAGGTACACTCATGATATGCACATACCTCAAAATAAAGTCACTTCTGCTTTCTTCTAGATTTTTTTGTACTTTAATTCTACATACTTTTCTACTAAGAGAATTGTCATTCATTATTGTTATATCATTTACATTACATAATATGCACAAAATACAACCATTTCTCATTTTTTCTAGACTCTTCTCTCATGTTTTTTCTTACAAAATAATTGGCATGTGTTTTTACTATATGATATTTGCTTGTTTTGGTTTAAATCTATGGCAACATCTTCCTAAAGTCCACTTTGTCTTGGCACATTTAGTATTTAGCTATTCTTATATATTTCAAACTTGTTTTGTGTAGGATATACCACATAGTCATCTGAAATGATCTATATAGTTGACTAGAGGGGGGGGGTGAATAGGCAACTAATAATTTTTAACTTTTATTTACCAAACTAAACTTTGCATCAAAGTAGGTTGTCTAGATATGCAACTAGATGAGCAACCTATATGATGCAACAACAACAAGCACACAAGCAAGCAAGGGATACAACACAATATAAGCTTGCACAAGTAAAGATGAGAGATAACCAAGAGTGGAGTCTGTGGAGACGAGGATGTGTTACCGAAGTTCCTTCCCTTTGAGAGGAAGTACGTCTCCGTTGGAGTGGTGTGGAGGCACAATGCTCCCCAAGAAGCCACTAGGGCCACCGTATTCTCCTCATGCCCTCGCACAATGCGAGATGTCATGATTCCACTATTGATGCCCTTGGAGGCGGCGACCGAACCTTTACAAACAAGGTTGGGGCAATCTCCACAACTTAATTGGAGGCTCCCAACGACACCACGAAGCTTCACCACAATGGAATATGGCTCTGCGATGACCTCAACCGTCTAGGGTGCTCAAACACCCAAGAGTAACAATATTCGCAAGGGATTAGTGGGGGAAAATCAAATTTCTCTTGGTGGAAGTGTAGATCGGGGCCTTCTCAACCAATCCCTAGAGAATCAACAACTTTGATTGGCTAGGGAGAGAGATCGGGTGAAAATGGAGCTTGGAGCAACGATGGAGCATAGGGATGGAAGAGGTGGTCAACTTGGAGAAGAATACCCCCTTATATAGTGAGAGGAAAATCCAACCGTTACCCACTTACTCAGCCCGCGAGCAGTACTACCGCAAGGCACTATGGTACTACCGCTTGCGCGACAGGATCTAGACGAGCCCCTGTTGCGTTGAAGCAACGAGCGGTAGAACCGCCGGAGCGGTACTACCGTAAGGCAGGGTTCGACTAGGCTGGGAAGGCACGGACTAATAAAATTACATCCGTGGCTACTTCCGCTGAGTTTTGATCTGTGCAAAAATCCGACACGGTACTACCGCATGCAGGGAGAGGTATTACAGCACAGGGTGCAGGTGTAAAAAATTACATCTGCCCCTACTTCCGCGCGTGTTACTGTGTTGGGCTAGAGGGCACGGTACTACCGCGCCCGAGGAGCGGTACTACCACACTGCGCGGTACTACCCGTCCCTGGCCTGTACTACCGTGGGCCACTGCGGTACTACTCACTACTAGGAAAAGGGCTATAGATGGAATTGACACTAATGGCGCACCAGACATGTGGTGCGCCATTACTATATACTAATGGCGCACCATGTGTTGGTACGCCATTAGTGTCCAAATACTAATGGCGCACCACATCCACGGTGCGCCATTAGTAAAAATATTTTTTTAAAATTTTGTTCAAAACTACTAATGGCGCACCGTGGGAGTGGTGCGCCATTACTAGTTGAACTAGTAATGGCGCACCACATCCACGGTGCGCCATTAGTAAAAAAAAATTAAAACTTTTTTTTTGAATTTTTTAAAACTACTAATGGCGCAC
>NC_041385.1:825657151-825659537 GCF_002162155.2 Triticum dicoccoides
CTTTTCAGTTTTAAAAAAATAAAAGAAAATGATAAAAATGTCAAAAAAATAAAAGAAAACAAGTTTCCCATGTGATATGTGGTAAATTTGCAAATATGAATTTCGATTTCATTTGCAAAATCTCGCGAGAATTTGTAAAAATGGGCATAACTTTTGCATACTAACTTGGATGAAAATGTTTTTTATATGAAAAATCATCTACTCAAAAAGTTACATCCAAATTTAACGGGGCAATCCCGTTAAACATTTTCAAAATCCTCAAAAACCTAACAGAAAAAAAGATACGGGGCTTTTAATATCTGGAGAGGCAAAAAAATTCAAAAAAATTCAAACTTACTAATGGCGCACCTACCCATGGTGCGCCATTACTATCTTCCCGCCTTCAAAATTCAAAATAAGTCAAAAAAAATAAAAAAAGTAACTAATGGCGCAGCTGCCGATGGTGCGCCATTAGTATCTTCCCTCCTTCAAAATTCAAAATAAGTCAAAAAAATAAAAAAAATTACTAATGGCGCACCTGCCCATGGTGCGCCATTAGTATCTTCCCGCCTTCAAAATTCAAAATAAATCAAAAAAATAGAAAAAAGTTACTAATGGCGCACCTGCCCGCGGTGCGCCATTAGTATGCCGTATATATGGCTGGTCGTGGTCCTCTCCTCCTTATCTCTTCATTCCACCTCTCCTACACTCCATCTCCTCCTCTCCTCCACTCCATCTTCCCTTCTCTCCTCCACCATACTTCTCCTCTCCGGTGACCTCCTCCTCCTCCTCTCTGGCGACCTCCTCCTCCCTCCTCCCCTCCCCTCCCCTTCCCTCACGGTTTCTTCTCCCTCCTCTCCGGTGAGCTCCTCCTCCCTCCTCTCCGGTGAGCTCCTCCTCCCTCCTCTCCTCCCATCCCCTCATGGTTTCTCCTTCCTCCTCTCCGATGCTCCGGTGAACTCCTCTCCAGCGACCTCCTCCTCCTCCTCTCCGGCGATGTAGGCGAGCGTCTCTCCGGTGACCTCCTCCTCCTCCTCTCCGGCGAACTCCTCTCCGGCGAACTCCTCTCCGGCAAAAGACCACGGCAAAAGAACGTACAAGATCCAAAAACAGGAACAAAATTTGAAATAATGTCGTGCCAAAAAACAAGCAAAAAAACGAGCAAAAAATGGGCAAAAAATCACGATCCAGATCTAGATTCAAAATGGCGCATCACTAATGGCGCATCACTAAACAGTGCGCCATTAGTATGCCGAAGTTACTAATGGTGCATCCGGTTGTCGTGCGCCATTAGTATGCCAAAGCACCTGGGTATACATGGCCCCTGGGAGGCATACTAATGGCGCACCGTGGCCTATACTAATGGCGCACCAGTGGTGCGCCATTAGTATACCAGATACTGGTGCGCCATTAGTAAAAATTACTAATGGCATGCTAGTAATGGCGCACCAGTGATGTGCCATTAATGGCCAAATTAGGTGCACCATTAGTAGCGGTTTTTCTAGTAGTGACTGCTCCCTTGAGCAGTACTACCGCATGCCACGGCACAATACCACTTGGATTCCTTCATTTTGCAAAGACATTGATAAACGGTCGGTGCTCCAAAGAAGCAAAGGAAAGGTGGTGCAAAGGGACAGACGTGTACGTGTTGATTCCACCCTAACCTTTCCGAAGTGGACCCCCTCTTAATAGTATGGCTTTCCTAGGACTCAAATCCACCGAAAAGAAACGTAGAGAAACGCTGTCTTCACTAGGCTCCAAGGGGCACCGAATCGTCTTGTGCCTAGACATGAGATATCTGAAATGCTCAAGGCACACGATTAGTCCGCAAATGCATTATCATCAATCACCAGAACCACATAGGGTGAAATATGCCCTTACAATCTCCCCCTTTTTGGTGGATTGATGACAATATGGGATTTGCACAAGAGTATAAAAATTAACATAAGCAAACCCAACATCTACAAAATATAGTTAGGCTCCCCCTAGATGTGTGCACTCTATAAAAATGCTTTGGACTGCACGACACACATACTAGAATCAACAGTCCCCCTATATTTTATAGACAAGCACTGGTAGAAAACATGGCTTTCGTTCGGGCCAGATAAGCCCATTAGTCCCGGTTCAGTCACGAACCGGGACTAATGTGAGCATTGGTCCCGGTTCGTGCGGCTAAAGGCATTAGTCTTGGTTCAAATGAGCCCTTTAGTCCTGGTTTGAGACACGAACCGAGACTAAAGGGGGCGATGTCCTTTAGTCCTGGTTCGTATCTCAAACCGGGACTAAAGATTAGACCTTTATTTCCGGTTTGAGACACGAACCGGGACTAAAGGGTGCAATGCCTTTTAGTCCCGGTTCGTATCTCAAACCGGGACTAAAGGTCTCATTTTCAAACTCTACCCCCCCC
>NC_041385.1:825659756-825666967 GCF_002162155.2 Triticum dicoccoides
AAAAGCAAAAGAAAATGATAAAAATTTCAAAAATTAAAAGCAAAAGTAAAACTAAAAAACTTAAATTTGGACATGTTTTGCAAAAAAGTGTTATGAAAAAGTAAAACGGCCATATCTTTTGCATACGATGTAAAAAAAACGCATAATACATCAAAAAAATTAGCACGAAAATCCGCACTCAATTTTGACAGCCAATGTCTTGTTTGCAAATTTTTAGAATCCTCAAATTCTGGAAGGAAAAAAAGTTATGCTCAAATTTCAGTTTTTTTTATTTTTTTTGGGTTAAATCTGGTCAAACTATAGTCAAACTACTTACTCAAGAAGTATTAGTGGTACTAAATAATTATTCAAGAATATTAGTGTTACTAAATAATTATTCTAGTATTTTGAATTTTGGTCAAATCTAGTCAAACTGTGGTCAAACTACTTATTCAAGAAATATTAGTGTTACTAAATAATTATTGTTTTTTAGAATAATAGTTTCAAACTCAAATAGTGAAACGTGCGGCATAATGCTCAAGCTAAACTCCTGAGGGTTAATAGGATCGACATCTTACTATTGTCAGGAAAACAACAAGTGCAGACTTGGAAACGAGGGAGAATAGAACCTGGAAGTTAAGCGTGTTCATGCTAGAGTAGTGAGAGGATGGGTGACCGGCCAGGAAGTTAGATGATTTGGAATGATGAGGGGTGGTGATTAGAGATTAGATAATTTTTGATTGTTCCATGCCAATATTATTCAACTTTAATATACTTTTGGCAACATTTTATACTATTTTTGTGACTAACATATTGATCCAGTGCCCAGTGTCAGTTCCTGTTTGTTACATGTTTTATGTCTCGCAGAAACCCCATATCAAACGGAGTCCAAACGGGGTAAAAACGGACAGAGAATATTTTTGGAATATTTGTGATATTTGGGAAGAAGAATCAACACGAGACAGTTCCCGAGGGGGCCACGAGGCAGGGGGCCTGCCCCAGGGGGTGGGGCGCCCCTGACCCTCGTGGGCACCCCGTAAGGCGGTTGATGCTCTTCTTTGGCCGCAAGAAAGCTAATTTTTGGAGAAAAATCTTGGCGAAGGTTTCAATCCAATCGGAGTTACGGATCTCTGGATATATAAGAAACACTAAAAGGGCAGAATCTGAGAACGTAGAAACAGAGAGAGACAGAGAGACAGATCCAATCTTGGAGGGGCTCTTGCCCCTCCCACGCCATGGAGACCATGGACCAGAGGGGAAACCCTTCGCCCATCTAGGGAGAAGGTCAAGGAAGAAGAAGAAGGGGGCTCTCTCCCCATCGCTACCGGTGGCGCCGGAACGCCGCTAGGGTCAAAATCATCACCGCGATCTACACCAACACCTCCGCCATCTTCACCAACATCTCCATCACATTGCCCCCATCTATATTCAGCGGTCCACTCTCCCGCAACCCGCTGTACCCTCTACTTGAACATGGTGCTTTATGGTTCATATTATCATCCTATGATGTCTGAGTAGATTTTCGTTGTGCTTTCGATAATTGGTGAATTGTTATGATTGGTTTAATTTGCTTGTGGTTATGTTGCTATCCTATGGTGCTCTCCGTGTCGCGCAAGCGTGAGGGATTCCCGCTATAGGGTGTTGCAATATGTTCATGGTTTGCTTATTGTCTGCGTTGCATGAGTGACTGAAACACAAACACGGATAAGTGGGTCATGGCGTATGGGAATAAAGAGGACTTGATACTTTAATGCTATTGTTGGGTTTTACCTTAATGATCTTTAGTAGTTGCGGATGCTTGCTAGAGTTCCAATCATAAGTGCATATGATCCAAGAAGAGAAAGTATGTTAGCTTATGCCTCTCCCACATACAACTTGCTATCGGTCTAGTAAAGTAGTTAATTGCTTAGGGACAATTCCACAACTCCTACCACCACTTTTCCACACTCGCTATATTTACTTTATTGCTTCTTTATCTAAACAGTCCCTAGATTTTATTTGCGTGCTCTTTATATTCTTGCAAACCTATCCAAAAATACCTACATAGTCCTTCTAGTTTCATACTTGTTCTAGGTAAAGCGAACGTTAAGCATGCATAGAGTTGTATCGGTGGTCGATAGAACTTGAGGGAATATTTGTTCTACCTTTAGCTCCTCGTTGGGTTCGACACACTTACTTATCCAAAGAGGCTACAATTGATCCCCTATACTTGTGGGTTATCAGTGGTGATTAGAGATTAAATTATAAAATAATTCAAAAATTTGAAAATGGGAAAAAAATAAAATAAAAAATTCAAAAAATAAAATTTCGTAAAAAATTTCCTTTAGTCCCGGTTGGTGTTACCAACCGGGACTAAAGGTGGAGCTCCAGACAGCGACCACATGGAGGGCCTTTAGTCCAGGTTCGTATAAGAACCGGGACTAAAGGGGGGGGCTTTAGTACCGACCCTTTAGTCCCGGTTCCAGAACCGGGACTAAAGGCCCTCTAGAACTGGGACAAATGGGCCTTTTTCTACTAGTGAAGGCATAAAAATGACACTAAGCATGGAGGCAAGGCAATGAATATGAGCATAAAGTAAAGGGCACAAGATAGCATAGGCTCACGAACTACTAAGCATAATAAACAATAAGATAAGCTTGAGTGCATATGTCTTACACCATATGATAGTCTCCGGGACTCACGAACACAAGCGCAAATCAACAAACCAAAGCAACACAAACAAAGGTCCAACGAAACAAAACCAAAGAGACACAAAAGCAAGTCCTACACTCTCTCCCCATTTGGCATCGAGACACCAAAAAGGTAGAGAGGACACCTACGACACAGGTGGTAGCATCCTCTGCAAAGATCACCCAAGATGCTCCTCATCAGTCTCGGCCGTGGGAATGGACTCTTCCTCTGACTCGGTCCACTGATAGCCCTGCTTGATCATCCAGTCAGCCTCAGAAGTGATGTTCTTCTCTGACCCGCTCTCCACGATCTCGCTGAATGTCCTCAAGATCCTCTTGTCGCGTTGGCGACTCTCCTTGGAAGCAACATGGATCCCCCCGTTAATATTGCCAATGCTTTAAAGGCATCTGGCGTTGCACTGCTCGGGAACTAGTTCCGATGTGGCGCGTATTTTTTCAACACCGAGGTGTAGTTCGACGGGAAAGATGTCGAGCTGTGGGTTGAAAAAGATCTCCCAAGCTGAATTATTATGCAGGGTACCTCGGTCATGAGGATGTCCCGCTTCCTGAAAGAAAAACATACAAACAACTAAAAAGTGCCAAAATCTCAAAAAGCCAAAAACTTATGTAAAAGCTTGATGTCCGGACTAAATCAAGACTTTTTATGCCAATCAGAAAATTAGAGTTAAAAAAAGTGTGCTTCTGTCGTGCTTTGACACATCCGATCTCTAGACATCAAGTAGGTCCGCCTTCGGCTTCAACCTCCTATCCCGAAGGCGGAGTTCTTCTCAAAGGCTAGTTTGACGAACAAAACTCAAGCGGCTTTAGAGAGAAACCAGGCCATCTGGCTATTGACAGTATACTCGAGTCAAAAAGGAGTGGTAGAAAAAGACTTTGCAACAACTTTGAAGAAACACTTATTATAAATGGCTCATATAAATTTTAAGAGCCCCAGTTAACATGGTAAAGGGAGTTTCTTTTAACAAACAACGTGTGTTAGCATGGTCGAACCGAACACAAATTAAAAATTTAAAACTTTGAGCATGAAAGCGACTTAGCTGGTTCATGTGTTCGGCATTGTTGACGAGGTCCGAGCTCATGGTGCGACGAAGACGTAGTCCTCGGAAGGTCGAGGTCCCAACCCCCACGCTCGAGGTGACTGAGCGAGGAGTTCGGCTTGACGAAGTGGCGACACAGCAAGGTTGATGTGGCGAGGTGAATCCAGCGGTCCAGCTAATCGTGACAAAGTTGGTCGGCTGGTGGCGCCGAAGTCCCCGAAGTACATTGATGATGAAGCCTGCGGTCTAGCCGAGGTGACAGAGATGGTCGGTGGGGCCAACACCTGAGCCCCCAGTCAGCCGATGTGTCCAAAACATGTTGGCGATGTGGAAGTCAGTTTTAAGAGACGACGGCGCAATGATGCCAATGGAAGGAGGGTGTGACGCCCCCGATTCAATCGTACACTACTCATACACGCGAACGTGTACGATCAAGATCAGGGACTCACGGGAAGATATCACAACACAACTCTAAAAATAACATAAGTCATACAAGCATCATAATACAAGCAAGGGGCCTCAAGGGATCGAATACAAGTGCTCGATCATAGACGAGTCAGCGGAAGCATCAATATCTGAGTACAGACATAAGTTAAACAAGTTTGCCTTAAGAAGGCTAGCACAAACTGGGATACAGATCGAAAGAGGCGTAGGTCTCCTGCCTAGGATCCTCCTAAACTACTCCTGGTCATCGTCAGTGGCCTGCATGTAGTAGTAGGCACCTCTAGTGTAGTAAGAGTCATCGTCGACGGTGGCGTCTGGCTCCTGGGCTCTGGCATCTGGTTGCGACAACCAGGTAGAAGGGAAAGGGGGAAAAGAGGGAGAAAGGCAACCGTGAGTACTCATCCAAAGTACTCGCAAGCAAGGAGCTACACTACATATGCATGGGTATATGTGTAAAGGGCCATATGGGTGGACCGAACTGCAGAATGCCAGAATAAGAGGGGGATAGCTAATTCTGTCGAAGACTATGCTTCTGGCAGCCTCCGTCTTGCAGCACGTAGAAGAGAGTAGATTGAAGTCCTCCAAGTAGCATCACATAGCATAATCCTACCCGGCGATCCTCCCCTCATCGCCCTGTGGGAAAGTGACCACCGGGTTGTCTCTAGAACTTGTCTGGGTGTGTTTTATTAAGTATCCGGTTCTAGTTGTCATAAGGTCAAGGTACAACTCCGGGTCGTCCTTTTACCGAGGGACACGGCTATTCGAATAGATAAACTTTCCTGCAGGGGTGCACCACATAACCCAACACGCTCGATCCCATTTGCCGGACACACTTTCCTAGGTCATGACCGGCCTCGGAAGATCAACACGTCGCAACCCCACCTAGGCACAACAGAGAAGTCAGCACACCTTCATTACAAAGGAAGTCACGTTATGCGGTCCAATCCGGCGCGCGGCACTCCGTCGCTGACGTCAAGAAGGCTTCGGCTGATACCATGATGTCGAGTGCCCATAACTGTTCCCGCGTAGTTGGTTAGTGCGTATAGGCCAGTGGCCAGACTCAGATCAAATACCAAGATCTCGTTAAGCGTGTTATTATGAAGTAACAGCGGACGCCGACCAGGGCCAGGCCCACCTCTCACCTAGGTGGTCTCAACCTAGGTGTTAACATGGTAACAGTCGGGGGCCGTCGGGAACCCAGGCCCACCTCTACCAGGATGGAGCCACCTGTCCTTTCAGCCCCCACATCGGAATCACTTGCGGGTACTCAACGAGCCAACCCGAGTTTAGTCACCATCTGTATAGTATGTATATATGTATAGTATATACCCGTGATCACCTCCCAAGTGATCACGGCCCGATAGTATAGCAAGGATGACTGACAAGAATGTAGGGCCAATGATGATAAACTAGCATCCTATACTAAGCATTTACGATTGCGGGTAAGGTATCAACGACTGTTGCAACAATGACAGGCTATGCAACAGAATAGGAGTAACCAAACAATAACATGCTACACTACTCTAATGCAAGCAATATAGAGAAGAATAGGCGATATCTGGTGATCAAGGGGGGGGGGGCTTGCCTGGTTGCTCTGGCAAGGAGGGGTCGTCAGCACCATAGTCGAACTGGGGGGTCGTCGGCAGCCTTGAGGTCTACCGGAAAGAAGTAACAGAGAGGGAACACAAGAATTAACAGATCAAACAAAGCATCACAAAGCATAACAAGGCAATACACGGTGTTCGGTGTGCCCTAACACGGTAGTAGGTGATACTGGTGAAGGGGGAAAACATCCGGGAAAGTATCCCTGGTGTTTCGCGTTTTCGGACAGGTGAACCGTATCTAGATTTGTCTCGTCGTTCTGAGCAACTTTCATGTACAAAGTTTTTCCATCCGAGTTACGGTTTATTTTATATGATTTTCCAAAGTTTTATTGTTATTCTTAAATTATTTTAATTCGATTTAAGTAGTAAAACCTATGTGTACACAACAGAGGCCAGCCACAGCCTATGACTTGTGGGGCCAGGGGACCTAGTTGACCAAGTCAACTATTGACTGGTCAATGGTGTGAATAGTGCATGTGGGACCCACATGTCATTGTCACATTTAAACTAAGCAGATAATTAGGATTAAACAGTAAGGTTTAATTAAGTTAATTAATTAATTAATTTTAATATTATTTATTATTTTATTATTTATTATCATTTTATTTTTGTTCTGGGGCGTGGGGCCCCAAGGTCAGTGACTCAGGAGGGCAGCGGGCGCTAACGGGCGTCGGGCGCAGCCTGATCTGGCACAGCGGGCGCCCGTCCACGGCCTCAGGCGCGACCAGCGGAGGGGGGAGCAAGGCATGGCCCGGGCATGACCAGCAACCACAGGCGGGGTTCCGGTGCGGCGGAGGCAACCCTAGGAGGAGGGCCGCGACTAAGTGCAGAGGAAGGGAGGGGCACTTGCGGGGGAGCAGGGAAGGCGATGGAGCTGAGGGTGCCGGCGACGGGGCGAGCGGTGAGTGTTCTGCGCGAAGGCGAGGGACAGCAGACCGACGGAGGCGGCCACAGTAGGCACGCGCGGGGTGGCCGTGTGCGTGTTGGCGTCGCCGTGCGCTCGCACAGGGTGCGACGAGGGCGTCCAGGGACGCAGGGCGAAGTGAGCACGGGGCGTGGCTCGGGCACGAATGACACGAGGCCGGCATGGCTGTGGCGAGACAGGGGAGAAAGGAGGGGTGCGGCGTCGTGGCGGCGGCCGATGATGGCGCACGAGGCAGGGATCGACGACGGGGTTGGGGATGGCGCGGTGCGCGTTGCGTGGCATGGGGGTCGAGCGCGCACCGGGGGAGGGGAGAGGACGGGGCCTCACCGGCGTGGCCATAGGGTCAAGGGCAGCGAGTGTCGAGGGGGAGGATGGGGATGACGTGCGATGGGGAGGAGACGACGTCGAGGCGGCGTTGGCGACGGCGGAGCGGTCCGGCGAGGGGCGCCGGTGCGGTGGCGACGGGAATCGGCGACGGCGTGGTTCGTTCCATTTCCCGATCCAGATCTGGATCGAGGGAAGAGGGAGAGGG
>NC_041385.1:825667508-825675476 GCF_002162155.2 Triticum dicoccoides
AAACCGCTATGGTTCGACTGTCCAGGGGGGATAAGGTGGAGTGAGAGGGGGCCGGTTGGGCCGTTCGGCCCAATTGGCCGGGGGGCCTATTCAATCTTTTTATTTTATTGTTTTGTCTTTCTTTTTATTTAATGTTCTTTTCTATTTTATTAAATTTTACATTTTATAGAATACAAAGTTGTACCTAAAAGAGCATTAATAATTATGCCCCTACCACAATTAGCTTCGCTCCTAAAACAAAATAGTTTGTATTTGTTTATTATTTTAAAATCATTTAAATAATTGTTTTTGCTACTGTTTTATTTAGTTTGGTGCATTTAAACATTTTATAAAGACTTGGTTACTCCACCAGTATTACTTATGAATTATTTGTCACATCCACAACATTTTAGTTCTAGTATTTGAAAACTTTTATCATTTGACTCGACTTTGAATTTGAATTCGAACGAGATTTGAATCATCGCGATATTAGGAACAATAACCATGGTGACGTGGCATCATTAACAGAGGTTTACTGTAGCTTAATTATCCGGGCGTGACAATTCTCCCCCACTACAAGAAATCTCGTCTCGAGATCTAAGAGGGGAGTAAGGGGGAAGGGATTGGGGTACGGAAAATCTAATGGATCTTCTCGGTCTTGGTTGCTCTTCTCGAAGAGGTCGATCCGTTACATTGATGTCTTCATTTCTCTGCTTCAGGTCATCATGATGAAGTCATCATTTTCTTCGGGAACTCCAACGTACTTACTAATAGGTAAGGGATAGCTCGGCTACAACAGAATGCTTATGAGGGAAACAATCTGGGGTTAACCCATGAATGAGCATAAGATTATCTCTCAAACTGAAGATTTAAAATACAACGAGAGTAAGGTACGAAGGTACAATAAGAGGTTCCAAGCGGATAAATAGTTGCTCGAAGTCTGAACCAGAGTGAGAAAGGGGTTCAGAGCAGCGAGAGTAAGTATTGCGTTTGATACCAGAATAGAGCACTAGGAAGGTGGCCCGTGAATTAAATACGAAGCCAAGCGAGAGGAATAAGTTTGGAACCAGGGGGTATAGGAAAGTCAGGTTTCAATCCTGTGGAACTGTGGGTTATGGGCCCACCATGTGGGTTAAAAGTAGGAAGGGCGGAGACGTCTTGCGTGATCATGCAAGCAAGGCATGTCAGAGGGTAGCCTGTCGATTATGTCGGCAACAACATCGGTACCAAGGGCGAGGGACGAAGAGAACCATTTTCCTGCTCGTTAGGACGAGGCGGACCAATAGGCAAAGTTCTCGTCCATAGATGGTTACCAGAATGTCATCAACAACAGTAACTGGGTCTTACTGATAGAGTTGTACACTGAGGTGTTCACATAAGCAGGAGAATATTATTGCTTAGATCATAAAGATCACAAGAAACGTTAAACCAACCAATGGAAAGGAAAATACGATTATTAGATTAAACAAAACAATGGAAAGGAAAATGTGTTTAAACACATATTTCAAGGGTATATCCTTCCCAAGGACAAGCAGAGCATGATATCCATGACAGGATATAATGTAGAAAACTCTTTAGGTAGGTAAGAAAATCTCATGACATTACCCATACAACGGTGTTTGGATAATTGATCAAGAAACATTTAGCATTGGGCTTTAAATGTTCCTTTTGAAAATCGGAGTACCACAGACATGCTTCGAGATAGCATTGACATGGTCTTCAAGCAAAGGTCGGACTTGGATAGACAAAGGATTCATTAGGAACCAACTTATAGAATAAGTCTTACAATTTCCTCGTGGAAGAATGGTTAACCTTGTTAAAAAGGAAACCATAACAGCAGGTCCTCCAGCCAGGTGTGCTAGGCAGGACATCACCTTATCGGTTCATATAAGGACCAATGTTATGACTCTTGGAAAATATCTGAACCATCATATCTGACCGAGTTTCAGATCTGGTTGGGGTCATGATACCTTAGACTCAGGATGCCTGAGAAGGAAGGGGTGCAACACAATTTGACGAGACGACATTGTAAGATTCTTGGGAAACGTACTTTGGAAGCGAGTTCCAAAGCAGGAGTTGATCCTTAAATCAAAGGGGAGGGTGACGAGGTGGCTGATGGGCTCAGCGACAATTCATTGAGATTTGCAAAAAGGTGGATTTCCACAATTATGTGAACAAGGAGATAACATTTGTCATAACCAATGATATGATGATGTATGCTCAAGAAAAAAAACATACACAATTAAACATTGGTTGAAAGGTGCACCCGATATATGGGCTTAGGTAGCAAGATCAATGTTAGAAGGGTGATTTGATAACCAATAGTCTAAGAATCAAGCTATCAACCGTTAACTTCAAGCAATAGGGTTTCTAGATGTTTTGGAATTACACATCACAGTTAAATGGCTGGTATCCCAGTTAGAAACAACACGGGGACCAAGATTTGAACGGAGATGGCGAGAAGTATTACTATACCAAGAATTCTTAAGAGGTGGTGAAATTCTCACGACATTCCTGACATAAAAGATGGTAATACTCCAAGGTAAAGAAGAAGAAAATGCTTGATAGCAAGGAACTCAAGGTATAACACAAAACACGAACAAGTTTGTGTTGAACGAAAGGCAATAAAGTGGTCGATGATAACACAAATCATCGAGGACAAGGATGGTATTTCTTATCATGAATTCAATTGATATCCTGGAAGGGCTTAGAATGTTGATGATGATCACGACACAATTGTCAAAAGATTTCATGAAGATGCAATCGATCAGCGATGACATCAAGTCAAAATGATGAAGCCAAAGGTTATTGGAACCACGGGTACGACACAAACTCAAAATCAAGCTTGGTGTTCAAGGCGAAATGATATGATGAGAAAGATCGACGTAAACTTAGCTCATCATCGAAAGTTGTGCTCCGGGATTAAGGACCGGGTAGTATAGTTAAAATCGGCACGATAATGATATAGCCGAGCAGGCTAGGAATGACGTGATCGAGTTCAAACTCGTAAGTAATGAAGGTTACCAAGAGTTGTTTAATCGTGGTGCAGACTCGATTCAGTTGTTGGTGTCTTTGAGTGCTTAATAACTCAAAGCCCGTGAAAAATTTGAACCAGCGAGGATGTTATACTTAATGAAGAACTCATAAGAAGTTATGCAGTTCTGTGATAATCTCGAGATACCAGGGGGTAATACTCGACGACAGATCAAAGTAGAGGTTGGAGTGGGGTATTGCTCTGCAGAAGACAAGTGCTTAAACTTGCATGATAACTGGTATTTAAAAGAGAACATGGTCGGAACCATGATTGCATAAGACCAGATCCCAGATATAAGATGAACTTATACCAAAGGAATAATTAATTTAAGAGAAGGTTTAATGATATGATCTACATCGTGTCCATGGGCATGAACACAAAGTTCAAGGTCGACTCCCAGTTCTCCGATGCATAACCTTTCATACTCTTCACACTTTGAAAGAAGTTGTAGTGTTGAAATTTTATCTGGCAAAATACCAGAAGAGTATGACTCGTGAAAACTTCCGAGTTCACACATATTAAGGAAGGCATAGGTTCAACCCATCGGGTTATCTTATAAACATATGCCACCAGCTACAAGAGTAAATGTCACCAACTCCAAGCAGAGCATGGTTGGCCAAATCAGAGAATAGGATTTATCAATGGCATTAGGTATCAGCGAAAGAACTTCTCGAGGTTTTTGTATACAACGGACACTGTTAGATGATAATTCAACAAATGACCTGATGGTCCGTAACGGAGCTGATGTGAGTATCGCCACACAACCGACGAAAGATCCAATGCAAAGGCATTGGATTATAGAAGCAACTGACTATTTCAAAGCACAAATGCAAATGAATTATGATTTCTAACTCAAGGGATTTGATTAGGGATGGATAAGTTGAATAGCCTTAGGGGTACAATCAACGACAATTTGATTGGTCGAGAACCAACTCCTATATAAAATTGGCGTCTGAGCCGGAGGGGTGAATTCTTCGATTCGGTTGAGGATTGCGAGCAACTGCAAAATATTGAATCAACGGACTCAAAATGATAATGACAAAGGATGTCAATAAGATTACTATACTTATGGGATTAACCGTAATGCAAGTAAGCAAGAATTTCAAGAGCAAAAGGCTCCTGAGGATTTTTGGAAGATCGAATGGTATTTTGAAGACTTTTGTGAAACACATGAACAACTGGGGATGAGCGGATACTCAACAAGTGCGAGAATTTATTTGTAGGGGTATTCATGTGGCAAAGAACTGCAAGGCAGTAGACAAAAAGTATTTTCGGAACAATAGAGAAAACTTCAGGGTACCTTGTAATAACAAGATCAATGGGGAATGATCATATGAATGGCAAGTGCAAGTAGTTATCCATAAGGATTTATCGGCGGTCGGGAATAGCAAAAGTGGTGGGCACAGAGTCTCGAGAGAATATCGAAGAGTATCTTCGGAATCTTCTGGTGAAGTAGACCATCATCTAGAATGAAGGGGCTCGCCGGGAGAAAGTATTTACGAGAACCTAGAGTTAGAGTTAGCAAAACCATTTAACCCGAATAGAAGAGAGATCAGAGTCCCAGAGTAAAGGCAAGGAATAAAAGATCCTAATTAATACCACCAAAATGGCGACGTGGGCCCATAAGCCACACAGCCATGTTAGTATAAGTTTTGCAATGACTAGACTCAACTTCGACCAAGGAGTTGGAAAGGGGATTCCTATAGGCAGTCGGCTCTGATACCAACTTGTGACGCCCCTGATTCAATCGTACACTAATCATACACGCAAACGTGTATGATCAAGATCAGGGACTCACGGGAAGATATCACAACACAACTCTAAAAATAACTTAAGTCATACAAGCATCATAATACAAGCCAGGGGCCTCGAGGGCTCGAATACAAGTGCTCGATCATAGACGAGTCAGCAGAAGCATCAATATCTGAGTACAGACATAAGTTAAACAAGTTTGCCTTAAGAAGGCTAGCACAAACTGGGATACACATCGAAAGAGGCGTAGGCCTCCTACCTGGGATCCTCCTAAACTACTCCTGGTCATCGTCAGCGGCCTGCATGTAGTAGTAGGCACCTCTAGTGTAGTAAGAGTTATCGTCGACGGTGGCTCTGGCTCCTGGGCTCCGGCATCTGGTTGGGACAACCAGGTAGAAGGGAAAGGGGGAAAAGAGGGAGAAAAGAAACCGTGAGTACTCATCCAAAGTACTCACAAGCAAGGAGCTACACTACATATGCATGGGTATATGTGTAAAGGGCCATATCGGTGGACTGAACTGCAGAATGCCATAATAAGAGAGGAATAGCTAATCCTGTCGAAGACTACGCTTCTGGCAGCCTCCGTCTTGCAGCATGTAGAAGAGAGTAGATTGAAGTCCTCCAAGTAGCATCGCATAGCATAATCCTACCCGGCGATCCTCCCCTCGTCGCCCTGGGGGAAAGCGACCACCGGGTAGTCTCTGGAACTTGTCTGGGTGTGTTTTATTAAGTATCCGGTTCTACTTGTCATAAGGTCAAGGTACAACTCCGGGTTGTCCTTTTACCGAGGGACACAGCTATTCGAATAGATAAACTTTCCTGCAGGGGTGCACCACATAACCCAACACGCTTGATCCCATTTGGCCGGACACACTTTCCTGGGTCATGCCCGGCCTCGGAAGATCAACACGTCGCAGCCCCACCTAGGCACAACAGAGAGGTCAGCACGCCGGTCTAAATCCTATGCGCGTAGGGGTCTGGGCCCATCGCCGATTGCACACCTGCATGTTGCGTGGGCGGCCGGAAGAAGATCTAGCAACCTCCATTACAAAGGAAGTCACGTTACGCGGTCCAATCCGGCGCGCGGCGCTCCGTCGCTGACGTCAAGAAGGCTTCGGCTGATACCATGACGTCGAGTGCCCATAACTGTTCCCGCGTAGTTGGTTAGTGCGTATAGGCCAGTGGCCAGACTCAGATCAAATACCAAGATCTCGTTAAGCGTGTTATTATGAAGTAACCCCGGACGCCGACCAGGGCCAGGCCCACCTCTTGCCTAGGTGGTCTCAACCTGCCCTGTCACTCCGCCACATAGTAGCAGTCGGGGGCCGTCGGGAACCCAGGACCACCTCTACCGGGATGGAGCCACCTGTCCTTTCAGCCCCCACATCGGAATCACTTGCGGTTACTCAACGAGCCAACCCGACTTTAGTCACCATCTGTATAGTATGTATATATGTATAGTATATACCCGTGATCACCTCCCAAGTGATCACGGCCCGATAGTATAGCAAGGCAGACTGACAAGAATGTAGGGCCAATGATGATAAACTAGCATCCTATACTAAGCATTTAGGATTGCGGGCAAGGTATCAACGACTATTGCAACAATGACAGGCTATGCAACAGAATAGGAGTAACCGAACAATAACATGCTACACTACTCTAATGCAAGCAGTATAGAGAAGAATAGGCGATATCTCGTGATCGAGGGGGGGGGCTTGCCTGGTTGCTCTGGCAAGGAGGGGTCGTCAACACCGTAGTCGAACTGGGGGGTCATCGGCAGCCTTTAGGTCTACCGGAAAGAAGTAACGGAGAGGGAACACAATAAATAACAGAGCAAACAAAGCATCACAAAGCGTGACAAGGAAATACGTGGTGTTTGGTGTGCCCTAACGCGGTAGTAGGTGATACCGGTGAAGGGGGAAAACATCCCAGAAAGTATCCCCGGTGTTTCGCGTTTTCGGACAGATGAACAGGAGGGGAAAAGTTGCGAGTTTGCTATGCTAGGGATGTGTGGCGGACAAATGGGCTGCATATCCGGATTCGTCTTATCGTTCTGAGCAACTTTCATGTACAAAGTTTTTCCATCCGAGGTACGGCTTATTTTATATGATTTTCCAAAGTTTTATTGTTATTCTTAAATTATTTTAATTCGATTTAAGTAGTAAAACCTATGTGTACACAACAGAGGCCAGCCACAGCCTATGACTTGTGAGGCCAGGGGACCTAGTTGACCAAGTCAACTGTTGACTGGTCAATGGTGTGAATAGTGCGTGTGGGACCCACATGTCATTGTCACATTTAAACTAAGCAGATAATTAGGATTAAATAGTAAGGTTTAATTAAGTTAATTTATTAATTAACTAATTTTAATATTATTTATTATTTAATTATTTATTATCATTTTATTTTTGTTCTGGGGCGTGGGGCCCCACGGTCAGTGACTCAGGAGGGCAGCGGGCGCTAACGGGCGTCGGGCGCAGCACTATCTGGCGCAGCGGGCGCCCGGCCACGGCCTCAGGCGCGACCAGCGGAGGGGGGAGCGAGGTGTGGCCTGGGCATGACCAACGACCACAGCCGGGGCTCCGCTGCGGCGGAGGCAGCCCTAGGAGGAGGGTCGCGGCCAAGTGCAGAGGAAGGGAGGGGCGCTTGCGGGGGAGCAGGGAAGGCGATGGAGCCAAGGGCGCCGGCGACGGGGCGAGCGGTGAGTGTTCTGCGCGAAGGCGAGGGACAGCAGACCGGCAGAGGCAGCCATAGTGGGCACGCGCGGGGCGGTCGTGTGCATGTTGGCGTCGCTGTGCGCTCGCACAGGGCACGATGAGGGCGTCCAGGGACGCAGGGCGAAGTGAGCACGGGGCGCGGCTCGGGCACGAACGACACGAGGCCGGCACGGCTGTGGCGAGACAGGGCAGAAAGGAGGGGTGCGGCGTTGTGGTGGCGGCCGATGACGGCGCACGAGGCGGGGACCGACGACGGGGTTGGGGACGGCGCAGTGCGCGTTGCACGGCACGAGGGTCGAGCGCGCACGAGGAGGGAGGAGAGGACGGGGCCTCACCGGCGTGGCCGTAGGGTCAAGGGCAGCGAGTGTCGAGGGGGAGGACGTCGAGGCAGCGTTGGCGACGGCGGAGCAGTCCGGCGAGGGCGCCGGTGCGGTGGCGACGGGAATCGGCGGCGGGTGGTTCGTTCCCCTTCCCGATCCAGAT
>NC_041385.1:825675795-825680246 GCF_002162155.2 Triticum dicoccoides
AACCACTAGGGTTCGGCTGTCCAGTGGGGATAAGGTGGAGTGAGAGGCGGCCGGTTGGGCTAATGGGCTGGCCGGCTGGGTCGTTCAGCCCAATTGGCTAGGGGGGCCTTTTCAATCTTTTTATTTTATTGTTTTGTCTTTCTTTTTATTTAATGTTCTTTTCTATTTTATTAAATTTTAGCTTTTATAAAATACAAAGTTGTACCTAAAAGAGCATTAATAATTATGCCCCTACCACAATTAGCTTCGCACCTAAAACAAAATAGTTCGTATTTGTTTATTATTTTAAAATCATTTAAATAATTGTTTTTGCTACTGTTTTATTTAGTTTAGTGCATTTAAACATTTTATAAAGACTTGGTTTCTCCACCAATATTACTTATGAATTATTTGTCATATCCAGAACATTTTAGTTCTAATATTTGAAAACTTTTATCATTTGACTCAACTTTGAATTTGAATTCGAACGAGATTTGAATCATCGCGAGATTAGGAACAGTAACCATGGTGACGTGGCATCATTAACAGAGGTTTATTGTAGCTTAATTATCCGGGCGTCACAAAGGACTTGCCGAGGTGATGGCATATTTTGGTCGACGCAGGGGGAGCGACAATGTCAGCTCACCGAGGTCACGCAGGCAAAGTAGATTTCCTGCTCACTTATAAATAGTGCAAACCAGAAATAATAACAATAACAATAATAATGAGATTTTTTTTGCATAATTAACTTGTGCAAATATATCTCTACTCCTAATGGAGCAGTTGATAGTCTCGCTTCCAGGTTTTTTTTCGTCCCACCACTTTCGTCCGGTTTTTTGCAGGTTAACCGTCGTAGATTTTTTTTCGATGCTGGTTTCTTATTCACCGGTTTATTTACCCCTCAGCTCTTTCCTTGCAAATCAGCACTTTCCAAACGTGCACACAATCACGGATCTAAATTTACTAACTTATCCAAATCAACCGATACCTTCCATTATTGCAAATTTCTTTAGGAAACAAATAATAGATTTTAAGGAAACAAATAAAAGATTTTAAAAACGCATCATATTTTACTAACAATCACTAAAAATCAAATCTAAATTAATTAACCTTACCTTAAATCACTCAATCACTTTAATTAGAAAACATTTTCTTTCCTAACTGCACCCCGCTTAGTGTGCACATAACAATCCGAAGTAATTAGAGTCACATGATTGAATCCATTTATTTAGAGCGACATGATTGCATTCCGGGATGGAGACCATGATTTCGTCGAGGTCGTTGCTGCCTCCTACACTCAGGGTGTGTCGCCGAGATCGAAGCGAGCATGAGGAGATATGGCCACCGCCATGGTCACCCCATCGCAGGGGATGCAGCACGCCGTTGGCCTACAGCTTGTGGAGATCACTGTTGCTCTTCGGGTCGCGTGGTGACCGGATCTTGCCGATGTGTCCCTCCCCGACGACCTCCTCTTCGCCCGGTTGGCCGGCATGGATCTCGCCACTACTGCCCTCAACTTCTCTGCCTCGAGCTCGACGGTCAGCCACCATGGATCCCCCAGCTGGAGGGTCACGTGA
The DNA here is from genome assembly GCF_002162155.2 of Triticum dicoccoides. Classification (NCBI taxonomy): domain Eukaryota; kingdom Viridiplantae; phylum Streptophyta; class Magnoliopsida; order Poales; family Poaceae; genus Triticum; species Triticum dicoccoides. Next base: position 825,677,352 of record NC_041385.1, read on the forward strand.
ACCAGCCGTCCTCCCATGCTGCAGCGGCGAGAAGGTGACATGGCTCTCCGTACAAGAAGAGTGGAGTTCGGTCAAGTACTTATATACTTGGCCTCTACTGTTGATCCATGTACATGGAGAAGAACAGACAACCGCTCATTCATGCTTCGTTCCACTCCTTTGCGCTACATTACTGGAGGTGAAATTTTCCTATCTCTCTATGTTGTAACAAGCCTGCTGCCTGCATAGTTAATGGACTTTTTTTTAATTTATCGCTGCTTAGTGCTTTGTTGCAATTGTTCATCCAAGATTCTTATATATAATCTGAGCGTATGTAGGCATACTTATCTTTGCTATTCCATTTTTTCTGGCGCATAGAAATAAGAGTATTGTCCAGGTTAGGTATTCAATTGAGTATGGTATTTGGATTGCTTTTAGAATGTCTTTTCTATGCATGTGATTTCTCACATCTGGTTATAATATTTATGAAGACGTGCATTGCACGTGCACTTGGAAGCGGGCCCGTGGCCCGCGCTGGACGGCGCCGACGCCGACCCGAGCCACCTCGTCCGCGTATTCTTGGAGCTGTGGCTGGTCGATTTACATGAAATTAATTCCCTCAATTCTGGTGGCAAATATAATACACATAATCCATATTGTTATGCACTAGCGTGCATGTGTGAAATAGATGGATTATGGCCCCGTAGCCTATAAGATGGATATGTGTGTGTGTTAGAGAGACAGAGGGAGAGGGGGATAGAGAGTGAGGAAGAGGGAGGGAGAGTGTGTGTCTGTGCGTGTGAGGATTTGATGGTAAAAAAAAGTCGCCAATGTCGTTATATTGAACTCTTAAAGTTAATGTGGCCCCGTTGCAATGCACGGGCGTTCTTCTAGTTAGTTAAAGATGTATTAGCCTGAGTGGTGACACGGCGCGGTTGACGTCGGCTTGGTGGAGTGACCCGACGACGACGTCGCTTCTGGTCCGAACCCGCAGGGTGTCAGCTCAGAGCGTGAACGATGCCAATACAATATATTGACAAACAACAAAGTCGCCAGATCATTGGGGCCATAAATCTCCTGTGTACACAAGATAACACTGGCCGAAGTAATAATTCTCAAGATAGAAGAAAAAGGTATTAAAAATAATTCAGAGAGGTACCCCCTGGTAGTAAAATGAGGCGGCTGAATTAAAGACAGACAATGCAAAAAAATCTGACATAAAGGTTGTCCGGCTATAGATGAAATAGCCGAACAGAGACCTTGGGAGGAGTTCTTCAATTCGTGCACTTTTTGTATACTAGTAGCACTTTGCATTTGCTACAGCGGCCATCACGCAGAGTTGTACTAGTATTGCCAATACTACTTCCTCCTTTTTGGTTTATAGGGCTTATTTCAAAATTTTAGTTTTTTCATTTTATAAGGCTCAAATTGGTTGTTTCTTATCACAAATTCAGATTTGAAGGTGCATTAAATCATTGCATGTAACTATCAAGAGAAAATTGACCAATGCATGTACTTTATGCATGCATGCATTTTAATTAATGCATTGGTAAACACAATTTTTTGAGGAAAACAATAGCATTAATTAGGTACTTTTGCAAACTACAAAAGTATTCCACCACTCACCATCTATCTTGGTTGGTGAGATTTTTGAATTGAGCCCTATGAACCGGAAAGGAGGGAGTAGTAAGTAGGAGGTGTAGGTCACACGTAAAACGTAGATGAAAAGCAAACTAATAGTCAAAAGTGCATACTATTTCCACATATAATTAAATAATGAGTAAAACAAAGGGAAAGGATAGGATCTCCCTGTGTGATGCCATCGAGCCCAATCCTTGTAGGCGAGGAACTGCAACGCGCGAATAATACACAGTCGTGGTAGTTCTCCTCGGCCGCACCCCCGCCAGACAGATCGACAATACATAGAGGAGGTCATATCGTGCATGCTATATTCACGAACCAGCGTTCATAAATCCAGGCTCCAAATTGCCAACAATTAGCACTAATACTAGTATATGGAAAGTGCACGAATCGACAACTGGTCAAACGATAGCCTGAATTCATACTTTATAATAATTAAACAATAAAAAGAAGGAAGGAACAAATCTTCCGTGATGGATCACGTGAAGACGAACTGCCATGTCCTCGGTTGATCCCACGCGAAACAGAAAAAGGGGCCGGGCGGAACCGGCTCCTCTACCGTGCTGCCAAGCACGGCACCCTGCCGTGCCTCCTGGCGTTAGCGGACGCACGCATATATGGCCCTTGCCAAAAACAATCTAGCTACCCAGCCCAGCCGTATCACACACCTGAACAGATTAATTTACTTGAAAAAACATGAACAGATTAATGAATAAACTAATCTAAAAAAGATTAATAAATAAACTATAAGTAATACAGCCCCTAAAAAACTATAATTGCATACCAACAGATTTATTTTTGCTTTTATGTGCTTTTAAGTAATATTGCGAACAAAAAAGAACTCATTTCAGAAAAATGTTTTGCTAATCTCAGTCTTATTTTACACGGCACGGAATGTGTCCTTTCTATGTTCTATTTATTATTTTAACCAGTTTAATTGGTACTTTTATTTTTGTGTGCTTTCGTAGTCGTCGTCGTTGAATCCTTGAATAGATCTGAAGAACCTGACACCAAATAACATCATTGCGTACGCACGACAAGAAACCCTAAGCTCGGCGCTCCGAGGAGCTGGAAGGAATCTAAGCCGGAGCTCTGTCTAATCTGTCCCAAGAGACGAACTAGAGGATGATAGAAGCCCAGAAGACTGGCTTGAAGAAGAAGCGTTGCCACCCATCCAAATGGTGCCCCCGCGAGAACTAAAACCGTACCTATCTATTAGCCGGATCTGAAGCACCAAAAATCACTTCCCCGCGACCAGACGCCGGAGCTGGAGGT
>NC_041385.1:825680794-825689741 GCF_002162155.2 Triticum dicoccoides
AATCCACGGGCTCGCCAGTGCACGTGCATGCGACTGTAGTTGTGCAGGATCGGTTGGCAAGCAACTATAATTATGTGTGTTCGGCGGGCATGGTGAAAATAAAAGCACATAAAAAGAAAAAGAAAAGTACCAATTGAACTGATTAAAAGAATAAATAAAAAATAGGAAAAGGACATATTCGCTCCAGCGTGAGTTCATTTTCGTTAGTCATGTACTGTGTTAATTATAGTTAATTCATAAATCTATTCAGGGTTTTTTAGCAAGGTTAATCTATTCAGGTGTGTGATGCATTCAACGGATGGGCTGGGTAGTTGATTGGTTTTTGGCAAGGCCCATATATACGTGTGTGCGCTAGCGCTATAAGGTCATCTCCAGCCGCGCCCCCAAGAAGGCCTCCCCAGGCGATTTTTTCGCGCCGGCGCCGAAAAAACGGCTCAGTCGCGCCCCCAGGACGCCGAAAATCGCCGGCTTGGGCCGAAAACAGCGCCGGCGGACCCAGCCCGAACCCGGCGCGCTGGGGGACGCCCGGGGGCGCCGGGGCGAGTTGTTTTGGCGCGAAGAAGCCGCAGGCCAGCCGCATCAGCGACCCGGCGCCTCGTCTTCCCCCAACGGCCTCAGTTTCCGCGGGGAATCAATGGCAAGGCTGCCGCCGGTCAGCCTTGCCATTGATTCCTTCACGGGCGGCACGTCATGGGGCGGCGCCGACGCCTCCCCTCCCTCGCACGCGTACACACGGCGCGGCCCGGCTATAAAAGCCGGCGGCCTCTATTCCACTTCCTGTGCCCACACCAGCCCCGCCCCGCTCCTCGCCGCCGTCCAGACCCTCCCTCTCCCTACCTCTCCCGCGCGCCGTCGCCGTCGCCATGGCAGAACGCTTCTCCGGGGACGAGGCGGCGGCCAACGGCTTCGGCCGCCGTTCGCTCCGCCTTCTGGAGTCCTGGCTCCTGTTCCAGGCGAACATCCCGGCGCCGCCGGACATGCGCGCCAGGCCATCGGGATGGAGGCTCAGCGCCGGGGGAGTGCCCATTCCCCCGTTGCCCGACGCCGCGGCGAAGCCGGAGTACTTCGCCGACGAGGTTGAGATCGTCCGCGCGTCCCTCCCCGAGGCCCAACGCTCCCTCCCCCAGTACGCCGCCGACAACCATGCCGCCTGGGCGGCGTATTTCGAGCGCCGCCAGCAGCAGCGTCTGGCGTCCACCAACGGCGCGCCGGTGGTCGGTGGGCGGCAGAACAGCGAGGGGCTCCACCTCTGGTGGGGCGTCCCCGGCCGCACACTCGAGGGCGTGCTCACACACCTCGATGGCGGCAATGACCCGCCGTTGGCATACCCCCCGGCGACGCACCGGCGCGTCGGGACATGGGCGCCAAGGCGGTTCGGGTCTTCCTCCTCCTCTTCCTCCTCCCGATCCTCCTCGCACTCCTCCGGCGCTCCGGCCCTGCTCGCCGTCAAGGCCGAGCCTGCGGCGGAGTCGCCGCTCGGTCGGCGCACCCGCAGCGCCGGCATCGTCATCCACGAAAGCGGCCGACGCGCTTCGTCCTCGGTTCCTCCGTGCTTCGTCAAGCCGAAGACGGAGCCGGGACTGGCGCCGGTGAAGACGGAGCCGGGACTGCCGCCGGTGAAGACGGAGCCGGGTCTGGCGCTGGCGAAGGCGGAGCTCGTCGACGACGACGCGGCCCTGGAATGGGCGCGCCAGGACTCCATTGCGATGGAGAAGTCGCGCCGGGAGAAGGTGAAGGAGCGCCAGCGCGCCGAACTGCGCCGCTTCGAGGAGCGCCGACGCGGCCGCGATGAAGACGGAGTCGTCGTCCTGTGCGACAGCGACGACGACGACGCGCCGCCGCCAGTCCACCATGGCGACGTCGGGTCCAGCCGGGGCGTCCGCGTCAAGGAGGAGAAGGTCGACGACGACGATGGCAGCGACGGCGGCGACGACTTCAGCGCCTTTCTTTTTTAGATTAGCTTAATAATGTAATGAAAATGGGCGAATTTGGCCGAAATTCGCCATGTTCGGACGAAATTTAACTGCTCTTTGTTATAACTTCGCCGAACGGGCCCCTCTTTTTTTTTACACTCGCCTGTAGGCGGCCCTAGGGGTCGACGGCTGGGCGAGGACTCGCCCCCAGGGCCTTTTTTTTCGCCGGCTCACCCCCAGGCGGCGCTTTTAGACGCCCCCTGAGGGGCCAACGGCTGGAGATGCCCTAAGGAGGCACGGCAGGGTGCCGTGCTTGGCAGAACGGTAGAGGAGCCGGTTCCCATTGTGGCTCTCCTGGGGACCACATCCAGATCGTCCCGATCTGATCTTGCCGCAGAGTTCGGCCGCGAGACGATCTGATCTTGCCGCAGAGTTCGGCCGCCAGACGTCCTACCGCCGCTGCTGGAGGCACGCCACCATACCAACTAGATCGGGATCGCGCCTTAGCGCGAGGGTGCCAGTCCAAACGTTTTATTCATATATGGTAACAATACAGCGAAAGAGAAGCATTCAAATGCAATATAAGTGAGACATAATACCATTCAATACAAGCATGAAACTATAAGGCATAATCGATCTCAGTTTGTTCATTAGATCAAATAAAAGTCGCTCGACCGGAAGCTCGAAATCAAAAGCACAGCCATTCGATAGGATGGTTAAGAACAAAAGTGATACTACCTCCGTTTCAGTTTACAAGTCCTACGCGTATATCTAGGTTGCCAATTTTATCACCCTAATATAAACTATATAACACAAAAATTGTACCTTTTGAAAGTAGAAACTCCAAAGTTTATGTTGATATATTTTTTGTAATATATGACTTGTATTAGGTTGGTCAAATTGACGACCTAGGGGTACGCGCACGCCCTGTAAACTGAGAGAGAGGTAGTATAATATGAGGAAGTTATTGGAGCAGAAACAGAATAAAGGAGAAGCAACTAAGCATGTTAACATACATGACCAAATGAAACACCCTCAATGTGATGGACAATTGTTGATCTAGTAAACCATAACGTATACGTGCCTTCCACTGCCCTCGGAATTATTGCAGGGGACCTCACATGGATCCTGGCACACTTGTATAAATTTCTCTGATGCAAAGTGTCCACAAACATGTCTACGACCACATTAGGCACCGTCGACTTGGCATGATTTCCTTATAGAAGAGCACACATGCGGAATATGTTAAAACAACCAGCAAGCAGCATATAACCCTAGAGAGCAGTGTCAAAAGATACAGTCCATCAGCATTACAAAGCTACAATTTAGCCTATTTATATTATATGCAACCAAGAGAAGCTCTTTGATCTCCTAAGGAGACAACAATGTGTAGAAGAGACAGCCACCCCGTGTAAACAACGTATGATTTGTTAAAAAGAAAACAGAAAACAAAATAGCCACTCGGTCATGACCATATGTATACTCTTGATAGGGCCATCATTGAAGCCACCCTCCTAGTACATAGCCTGGAGATTCACAGGTAGATGTGTTGTTTCCACAAGGCCAAGGAAATGCCAGATAAGTCGACAAAAGGCGGCACTGGCGGGGCTGTACACTAGTAGAAAACCACCCATTAGTCCCGGTTCGTAAGAGCCTTTAGTCCCGGTTCAGGAACCGGGACTAATGGGTCGTTACTAATACCTCAACCCATTAGTCCCGGTTCAAACACGAACCGGGACCAATGTGCCTCCACGTGGCCCTGTGCGTCGAGTCCAGTCAGTGGGCCTTTGGTCCCGGTTGGTGGCTCCAACCGGGACCAAAAGACATCCACGTGTCTGCATTCCAGTGGCTGGGGTTTTTGTTTTTTTTTGAAAGGAGGGGGGTTGGGGGTTTTAAGGGGTTAATTTAGGTGTTTCGTATATTGTGTTAGCTAGCTAATTAATAGAGAGAAGTGTCCTCTCTTATGTCCGTGCTTGGTCGACGCTACGTATAGTATATATACATAAGTGATCGAGAGAACCATTCAGTACAGAAGTTCGTCGTGCATACCGAGAGAAGTGATCGATCGACCTCTCCTTCTCCGAGAGATTGGTCGAACAACAAGTTTTACTGGCTACATACATGTACAATATTCTATATAAGATCTCTTAATTACAAACCACTAGCATTTGAAATGAAGTTCCACATGGTATTCTCCGGCTTTACTAATGACGTGTTCAAGAAAGAATCCCGCCAACTCCTCTTGAATTGCTTTCATGCGATCTGGTGGTAGTAGTTCATCCCGCATCTGCCACGTCTAATTAATTTGAAGAAGGGGGTTAATTAATACATATATATGAATGAAACTCAACAGAAATGATGGTGTAATAAAATGAAATTGTGAATATTATTGCTTACGCACTTCATATTGTCTTCTAGAGTAGCCCCACTTGTTTTTCAAAGTCGCGTTGTGGATGAACTCGCACACGTAGTATCCACAGAAATTATTCCCTTCCTCCTGCCACAAGCACTTTACGAGAAATAGAGGTCAATCAAACTGATAATGAAGCATTATATAAATGGCATTGATGAAAGTATAGATATAGAATCAACGGGAGATGCGCGCCAGTAGTACTTACTTTCGGCTATACATATTGCAGCTCCTTCGGCAGTCCCGGAGCTTGTGCGGTGAACTGTTTCCAAACCCTGCAAGACAAAGAAAATAATTATTATTACTTGAGATATCAGGAAATGAACAAAAAGTTGCCGATATGTTGCGATAATGATTGATTGAACTTACTTGCTGAGCATTTCAGTCATGTCCGCATAGGTGCTGGGATCTTTCCGTCTGGAGTCTAAGACGGTTACTAGTCCACGCTCAAGCTTAATCTCCAGAAGAATATAGTGGTACCTGCACACGCATGCATAACTCATCAGTTACATTAACCTCGCTCGAGTAATAAGGGAAACCGAATATGCACATGACAGTAACACTCACGGGCCGTTGTAAGGAAAGAGTATGGTATCTTTGTTTTGATTTTTGATTAACGATTGTAGCAAGTTGTCCTCGGCCTCTTCGATGTTCTTTTCAATCAGAAATACATCTATGATATTTGTGTTAATGAATCCCAATATCATAGATTTCATTTTTTTTGCACTCGACGATCTTCAATCTGCATAATATATTGAGGATAATTAATTATAAATACATGCAATGAAAGAGCCGAGCTATATATACAGACTAATGACAGAAATAGTACTTACAGGCAGTAGCAAAAGACCATTAATTTATCGAGGGCCTTTTGATTGAAGAACTCGAAGAACTCCTCAAATGGAATAGCCAACACATCATTTGAAACGAAGTCGTGCTCCTCTTTAATTTTCAGATACAAAGTGTTCGTCCCCTCAGACTCTCTGCAGGTTTTCATGTACCAACTATAGAATCTTCGCATCATTGTTGTCAGAGACTTTTCATCTTTGACAAGAGGCTTCCCATACTCGTATCTGAATAAGTCCACCTCCATGAAATCAGGAAGTACATCGTCAGGCAGGTAATCTTCAAGATTGCCATAACCGGCCACCGTCCCCGGAGGATTAGACACATTGAGCGGGGGGCACGATTGATGTGCTTGTTCGCCGAGCTGGGCAATTTTTTCCCCTTTGCTCGTTGTTCTTTTGACCTTTTATCACTGACAGTAGTTCCCGACCGCTTGGCTTGGAGATATGTCTGTTCAGTAATGCGCTCATAGTTGGTTCTCAGCGGAGACTTTGGTGGTTTCCTCAGGGCATCGAGAGTGCGCTTTGCTTTCACCGGATCTACCTTCTCCTCCGGAGGTGGATGTATCTTTGCTTTCACCCCTTCAAAGAACTCCTTCACTTGGGCCTACACGATCGTATTGTTTTCCTCTTTGGTCCTCTCGTACGGTAACTTCTCTACATGCTTTAGAGGTGGACCCTATCTGTATTGCCTCTCTCTTCTTGTGCTGCTAGACGCCGGAGCAAACGGAGCGGCTGCGGCGTCTGTCTTATTTCGTGCTTGCTTACGAGGCGGAGGAGAAGGACGACGACGCGTCGGAGCAGCCGGGGCGGCGGCGGATCTCTTCCGCCCTTGCTGGCGAGGCGGGGAAGGAGGAGGCGGAGTGCCGCCACGAGCCGGAGAAGGAGGCGGAGTGCCGCCACGCGTGCCCTGATCGTCACACGCCTGAGGAGGAGGCGGTGGAGGAGGCAGAGTGCCGCCACGTGTGCCCTGATCGTCACTCGCCGGAGGAGGAGGCGGCGGAGGAGGCGGAGTGCCCTGACTCGCCGGAGGAGGAGGAGGAGGCGGAGGCGTCCAGTTCAAAAGGTCGATGAGCTCCTTCCTCCATAGGCATGGAGTCTTCAGAGCAGAACTCAGCCTAGTCTCCCCTTCACCGGTAGGGTGCTCAAGCGCGAGGTCCTCAAATCCCTCCGTTATTTCATCCACCATCACCTTAGCAAATCCTTCTGGAATCGGCTGGCAGTGATAAGTTGTGCCGGGTCCACTAGGATAAACTTGGCCAACAGCCGCCTTGACCTTCAAATTCATGCATCGCGCCATAATGTGGCAATTTTGAGACTCCGTGATACCATCCACGGGATAGCTGGCAGGAGCCGTCAAGACATGCTCCGGCTGAAGCAGCTCGGTGGAAGCAACGCTTCTTCTCCGCTGAGATGGCGGGGTAGCTTCGGGGGAAGCTTCGGCATGTCGTTTGTTGCGATCTGCTGCTTCTTGTTCCTCTTCTCGATCCTCTAGCCCCATTACCCTTCCAAGCAGCGCCTGCATTTGGTCCTGCTCCAGTTTCTTCCTCCTCTCGTGGGTTTTGTAACCCCCTGCGTCCGGAAAACCAACCTTCCACGGAAGGGAGCCTGGCGTGCCTCGTGTCCGTCCAGGGTGCTCGGGATTCCCAAGGGCCATTGTGAGCTCGTCCTTCTCCCTGTTTGGAAGGAACGTCCCTCGCTGCGCTGCATCGATATAGTGTGGAAGGTTCTTGACTGGTGTTTGCAGTTGCTCGTCCGTCCACTGACACTGCCCTGTTATAGGGTCCAAGGTTCCGCCAGCCCCGAAGAACCAAGTCCGGCAACGGTCTGGCCAGTGCATTGTCTCTGGTTCGATCCCTTTTTCAAGCAGATCATGCTCAGCCTTGGACCACTTAGGCCGGGCTTTGAGGTAGCCACCTGACCCTGTGCGATGGTGAAGCTTCTTCTTCGCAGCATTTTTCTTGTTTGTCTCTGACATCTTCTTACTCTTTTTCGATGTCTTGTGGGCCACAAATGCGGGCCAGTGATCTTTGATCTTCTCATATTTGCCGATGAATTCTGGTGTCTCTTTTTTCTTGACAAACTGGTTCAGCTATTTCCTCCACCTCCTCATTAGGCCTGCCATCTTCTTAAGAGCACAAGACTTGATTAATTGCTCATTAACTGGCTTCTCCGGATCCTCCTCCGGCGGCAGGGTGAAATTTGCCATCAGCTCAGTCCAAAGATCTTCTTTCTGCATATCATTGACATAAGACACCTCAGCGTCTTCATCCTTAGCAGGCTTATACCATTGCTGGATGCTGATGGGGATCCTGTCCCTAACAAGAACCCCGCACTGAGCAGAAAATGCCTTCTTTGTCTGGATGGGTTCAATTGGTTCGCCGTTGGGCGCAATTTCTATGATCTCAAACTTTTCATCCGAGCTCAACTTTTTCTTCGGGCCTCGTCTCCTTACCGAAGTTGTGCTCGATCCGGAGGGCTAGAAATTATAAGGAAGAAAGACGACAGTAATTAATATGTGTACATATACCAAAACAATGGATGCATCAATTAACTTGTCAGCACGGGCTTAACTAATATATATATACCTGGCCGGACTCGGTTCAGTGACCGGAGCAGTCAGCACGGTCTCCTTCGTCTTGTACTTCCATTGTGTCACCGGAGCCATCATGAACATAGTCATCCTCTTGTACCGGCATTAATGGGTCGAAGCCATCATAATCATAGCCCTCTTCTTCATCCATCTGACCAACGGTGTCGATGAGAAATGACGCAACATCATCACTTCCATTTGCGATTATTTCCCCCAACATCGCTTCTGTTTCTTCGTCTCGGGAGTGCTCCATAGTTTCTGCAAATATTGTAAACATGTCAACTATTATTCAAACATGGTACATAGTGGCAAACGTAGAACTAGCTAGCTAATCACAATAAGGAATCATGTTAGTGGCCTCGACGCTGCTTCTCTAGGGTTTGGGGTCGCCTCGACACAAAGCTTCAAGGGTTTGGGGTGGCCTCGACGATAACGCTCTTTTAACTTGATAAATTTGGGTGGCCTCGAGAGAGTTAATTTGTCGGGTAGGGGCGCGGCGGGAGGGGGTACGTAGGAGACCTGCAACATCGTTTTCTCTCTAGGGTTTGGATGTCCTCGAGAGTTTTGGTCGAGCAAGAGGGCCGAGAGGGGTGCTGCAGTTGTATCTAGAGGGGGTTATATCGACAACGACGCGACATACATATACATGGGAAAATAATGTTATCGGGGAGGGGGTATCGGTACCACCCCCTCATGTTGAAGTTTCTTCTTTCTCCATTCCTTTCTTTCTTCTTCTCCTCTTCTTTTTCTTCTTCTCCCTCGAGAAAGGAAAATAATTAAGGAAAAGGAAGAAAAGAGGAAGAAGGAAGAAGGAAGAAGAAGAAGAAGTAAAAGAAAAAAAAAGAGGAGAAGAAGAAAGGAATAGAGGAGAAGAAGAAAAACTAGAATTTCTCCTTTCTCCTCGATTCCTTTCTTCTTCTCCTCTTCTTTTTCTTCTTTTTTCCTCTTCTTATTTATTTCTCCTCTTCTTCCTCTCCTCTTTTTCTCCTTTCTTCCTCTTCTTATTTTCCTTTTTCCTCTCATTCTTTTAGTATTGCTTGTTTTAAAAAAAAATATTCAAATAGAAAATTTCGAAAAAAACAAAGGTTTTGCCTAATGCATTGTTCATATGAATATACAAACATTTGCATATTCTACAATAATTAATATCAACAAAAAAAATCTATGAACAGAAAAAAACCCTAAC
>NC_041385.1:825690492-825850486 GCF_002162155.2 Triticum dicoccoides
AGGCCCCTGTGCTGCCCGCATCGGGGCCAAAGTTTAGTCCCACCTCGCTAGTTGATAGGGGAGCGCAGTGGTTTATAAGCCCCACTGCCGCTCCCCTCTTGAACTCCTCTCTACTGCAGGCTTATGGGCCTACTTGCTACTGCTTTGCCCGATGGGCCTTCTGGGCCTTCTGCGGGCCTGAATCCTGGCCCAAATTAGGGATTCAAGTCGTATTCAGGCCGTGGGGGCCCAGTAGGGGGCACTTTTTTTTGTTTTTTGTTTTCTTTACTTATTGTTGCTATTTTTATTTTTTTCCATTTTTTTTGTTTTGTTTTCTGTATTATTAATTTTCTTTTGTTTTTTGCTTTATTTTTTAATTCTTTTTGCTTTTAGTTTAGGAAAATTATAAACTTTCTGTTAGTGCCATTACTTTTCAAATTTGAAAACACTTTTTTTTTGTTTTCTTTCTTGCTTTATTTATTTTATTTTGTTTCTACTTACAACAAAATACTTATTGTTGTTTTTTTGTTTTGTTTTCTGCATTATCTAATTTCTTTTGTTTTTTGCTTTATTTTTTAATTCTTTTTTGCTTTTAGTTTTAGGAAAATTATAAACTTTCTGTTAGTGCCATTACTTTTCAAATTTGAAAACACTTTTTTTGTTTTCTTTCTTGCTTTATTTATTTTATTTTGTTTCTACTTACAACAAAATACTTATTGTTGCTATTTTTAATTATTAAGAGGGCCGAACCATAAGACATTAAAGCATTTCAAATGAACTCTGAAAAAGTTGAATGTTGGCATGGTATCATAAATTGACCCACACATAGCATGTGCATGTACAAAACGAACAATGGTATCATACTCGTCAGTTACAAAGTTGGCATGGTATCATCATAATAGTTGCGGGAGAAAGTCTTCACTTTTTCTTTGCTTGTGTCATTTGCTTATTGCGCCGTAACCATGGATAATCTTCATCGTTTATCAGGATGCTGGGGTCAGCCTTGACTTTAAAGGGAGGAATTTCATGAAACTTTTCATAATCTTCAGACATGTCTGTCTTGTCCTCCACTCCCACGATGTCCCTTTTTCCTGAAAGAACTATGTGGCGCTTTGGCTCATCGTATGATGTATTTGCTTCCTTATCTTTTCTCTTTCTCGGTCTACTGGACATGTCCTTCACATAGATAACCTATGCCACATCATTGGCTAGGACGAACGGTTCGTCAGTGTACCCAAGATTTTTCAGATCCACTGTTGTCATTCCGTACTGTGGGTCTACCTGTACCCCGCCTCCTGACAGATTGACCCATTTGCACTTAAACAAAGGGACCTTAAAATCATGTCCGTAGTCAAGTTCCCATATGTCCACTATGTAACCATAATATGTGTCCTTTCCCCTCTTGGTTGTTGCATCAAAGCGGACACCGCTGTTTTGGTTGGTGCTCTTTTGATCTTGGTCAATCATGTAAAATGTATTCCCATTTATCTCGTATCCTTTCCAAATCAATACAGTCAAAGATGGTCCCCTGGATAACAAGTACAGCTCATCACAAACAGTGTTGTCACCTCTGATACATGCTTCCAACCAACTGCTGAAAGTCCTGATGTGTTCACATGTAATCCAGTCGTCGCACTGCTCCGGGTGTTTGAAGCGCAGACTGTTCTTGTGTTCATCGACATACGGGGTCACCAAGGTAGAGTTCTGTAGAACTGTGTAGTGGGCTTGAGACCAAGAATATCCGTCCCTGCATATTATTGAGTCCTTTCCAAGCGTGCCTTTTCCAGTCAGTCTCCCCTCATACCGCGATTTAGGGAGACCTATCTTCTTAAGGCCAGGAATGAAGTCAACACAAAACCCGATGACATCCTCTGTTTGATGGCCCATGGAGATGCTTCCTTCTGGCCTAGCGCGGTTACGGACATATATCTTTACGACTCCCATGAACCTCTCAAAGGGGTACATATTGTGTAGAAATACGGGGCCCAGATTGACAATCTCGTCAACTAGATGAACTAGGACGTGCGTCATGATATTGCAGAAGGATGGTGGGAACACCAGCTCGAAACTGACAAGACATTGCACCACATCACCCCTTAGCCTTGGTATGATTTCTGGATCGATCACCTTCTGAGATATTGCATTGAGGAATGCACATAGCTTCACAATGGCTAATCGGACGTTTTCCGGTAGAAGCCCCCTCAATGCAACCGGAAGCAGTTGCGTCATAATCACGTGGCAGTCATGAGACTTTAGGTTCTGAAACTTTTTCTCTGCCATATTTATTATTCCTTTTATATTCGACGAGAAGCCAGTCGGGACCTTCATACTAAGCAGGCATTCAAAGAAGATTTCCTTCTCTTCTTTGGTAAGAGCATAGCTGGCAGGACCTTCATACTGCTTTGGAGGCATGCCGTCTTTTTCGTGCAAACGTTGCAGGTCCTCCCGTGCCTCAGCTGTATCTTTTGTCTTCCCATACACGCCCAAGAAGCCTAGCAGGTTCATGCAAAGGTTCTTCGTCACGTGCATCACGTCGATCGAAGAGCGGACCTCTAGGTCTTTCCAGTAGGGTAGGTCCCAAAATATAGATTTCTTCTTCCACATGGGTGCGTGTCCCCCAGCGTCACTCGGAACAGCTAGTCCGCCGGGACCCTTTCCAAAGATTACGTGTAAATCATTGACCATAGCAAGTACGTGATCACCGGTACGCATGGCGGGCTTCTTCCGGTGATCTGCCTCGCCTTTGAAATGCTTGCCTTTCTTTCGACATTGATGGTTGGTCGGAAGAAATCAACGATGGCCCAGGTACACATTCTTCCTGCAGCTTGCCAGGTATATACTATCGGTGTCAAGTAAACAGTGCGTGCATGCGTGGTATCCCTTGTTTGTCTGTCCTGAAAGGTTACTGAGAGCGGGCCAATCGTTGATGGTCACGAACAGCAACGCCTTTAGGTTAAATTCCTCCTGTTTGTGCTCATCCCACGTACGTACACCGTTTCCATTCCACAGCTATAAAAGTTCTTCAACTAATGGCCTTAGGTACACATCAATGTCATTGCCGGGTTGCTTAGGGCATTGGATGAGAACTGGCATCATAATGAACTTCCGCTTCATGCACATCCCAGGAGGAAGGTTATACATACATAGAGTCACGGGCCAGGTGCTGTGATTGCTGCTCTGCTCCCCGAAAGGATTAATGCCATCCGCGCTTAAAGCAAACCATACGTTCCTTGGCTCACTTGCAAACACATCCCATTACTTTATCTCGATTTTTCTCCACTGCGACCCATCAGCGGGTGCTCTCAACTTCTCGTCTTTCTTACGGTCCTCACTGTGCCATCGCATCAACTTGGCATGCTCTCCGTTTCTGAACAGACGTTTCAACCGTGGTATTATAGGAGCATACCACATCACCTTCGCAGGAACCCTCTTCCTGGGGGGCTCGCCGTCAACATCACCAGGGTCATCTCGTCTGATCTTATACCGTAATGCACCGCATACCGGGCATGCGTTCAGATCCTTGTACGCACCGCGGTAGAGGATGCAGTCATTAGGGCATGCATGTATCTTCTGCACCTCCAATCTAGAGGGCATACGACCTTCTTTGCTGCGTATGTACTGTCGGGCAATTCGTTATCCTTTGGAAGCTTCTTCTTCAATATTTTAAGTAGCTTCTCAAATCTTTGTCAGGCACAGCATTCTCTGCCTTCCACTGCAGCAATTCCAGTACGGTACCGAGCTTTGTGTTGCCATCTTCGCAATTGGGGTACAACCCTTTTTTGTGGTCCTCTAGCATGCGATCGAACTTCAGCTTCTCCTTTTG
Source organism: Triticum dicoccoides (assembly GCF_002162155.2). Classification (NCBI taxonomy): domain Eukaryota; kingdom Viridiplantae; phylum Streptophyta; class Magnoliopsida; order Poales; family Poaceae; genus Triticum; species Triticum dicoccoides. The sequence goes on from NC_041385.1 coordinate 825,694,295, forward strand.
AGTTTCGCATTGTGTCCTTGCATCGACAATGACCCGGCGGAGATCATCATCATCAGGCACATCGTCTGGTTCCTCTTGATCTTCAGCAGCTCCGCCCGTTGCAGCATCATCGTGCACATCGTCTGGTTCCTCTTGATCTTCTGGAGCATCACCGTATTCAGGGGGCACATAGTTGTCATCGTACTCTTCTTCTTCGCCGTCTTCCATCATAACCCCTATTTCTCCGTGCATCGTCCAAACATTATAGTGTGGCATGAAACCCTTGTAAAGCAGGTGGGTGTGGAGGATTTTCCGGTCAGAGTAAGACTTCGTATTCCCACATATAGGGCATGGACAACACATAAAACCATTCTGCTTGTTTGCCTCAGCCACTTCGAGAAAATTATGCACGCCCTTAATCTACTCGGAGGTGTGTCTTGAACCGTACATCCATTGCCGGTTCATCTGTGTGCATTATATATAATCAAGTGTGTCAAAAATCATTACAGAACATCATGAATAGATAATTAAGTGACCAAATTAATAGAAGTTCATCATCACATTAAAACCAAAGTTCATACATAGTTCTCATCTAACAACATAAAGCTCTGCAGAGCATCTAAATTAATTAAACAATACACTGAAACTATGTAAAACATTTCAATGCGAAAACAAATGCGATCATAATCGCAACCAATGTAACAACTGATCCAACGGCATAATGATACCAAGCCTCGGTATGAATGGCATATTTTCTAATCTTTCTAATCTTCAAGCGCATTGCATCCATCTTGATCTTGTGATCATCGACGACATCCGCAACATGCAACTCCAATATCATCTTCTCCTCCTCAATTTTTCTAATTTTTTCCTTTAACAAATTGTTTTCTTCTTCAACTAAATTTAACCTCTCGACAATAGGGTCGGTTGGAATTTCCGGTTCAACAACCTCCTAGATGAATAAAATCTATGTCACGTTGGTCGGCATAATTGTCATAAACAATAAATGAACCAATAGTTATGAAAAGATAATATATACCACATCCGAATCATAGACAGGACGAGGGCCGACGGGGGCGGATACCAAAACCATCGCACTATATAAGATGCAATAATAAAAGTAAGAAAATTATACAAGTATATATCTATCTAAACATACAAATAAGAATATTTTTCCTTTCAGAAAGAAGATAAGAACAAGAGGCTCACCACGGTGGTGCCGGCGATGAGATCGGTGCGGGTGATCGACGACGTTGAAGACGGGGACGGGGCGCGACGGACCGCTAAACCTAGACAAATATGGAGGAAAATGGAGCTTGACGGTCGAGCTTGGAGAGGAGAAACCTTAAGTAGTGTGGCTCAGGGATTCCATCGAACACCTTGTGTGCATAAGAGGTGAGTTAGAGCACCACCAAGCCCTCTCCCCCTCGGCCAGAAAAAACAGAGCAGTGTGCTCTGCTCTTGCGCGAGGGGGGTATATATAGGCACCACCATTGGTCCCGGTTAGTCACACGAACCGGGACTAAAGGTTTGCCTTCGGTCCCGGTTCATGCCACCAACCGGGACCAATTGTGATGGGCCAGGAGTGCGGCCCATTGGTCCCGGTTCGCCCCACCAACCGGGACCAAAAGATCCAGACAAACCAGGACCAATGGCCCACGTGGCCCGGCCGGCCCCCGGGGCTCACGAACCGGGTCAAATGCTCTCATTGGTCCCGGTTCTGGATTGAACCGGGACTAATGGGCTGGACCGGCCTGTACCATTGCCCCCTTTTCTACTAGTGGTAACCTACCAGAAGAAAGCAAGGGAGTAAGCAGCAACAGAAAACAATTGAAAAACAAGACAGGCGTGATTACCTTTTGATCAATCTCCGGATCTAGCGCTCCTGTCGATGGACGTCGCCGTCGGTAGAGGGGCACGAAGACCAACCATTGACGGAACTGAGCTAGGGTTTGGGTCAGGACAGATCAAGTCGTGGAATAGGCGTGCCATAGTGTAACAAACCTAGCCCAGTACAACAGTATACGTATACGTGCATACGTACATGCAAGCCCGCAAGCCGACACGGACCACCCCAAACCAATAAAAAACGCTTGTCTATTTTGCAGGCAGTGTCTAAATCAAACTGTGTTGGCAAAGCAAATCTTTATATCGGGCTAACAGCCCAAGGCACAGGACACATGAATGCTTCATGGTTTCATCCGTTTATAAGCCGCATCGACAGCACATAATCAAACTAAGTAACTTATAAGCTGGACCAGAGAAATCGAGACAGGAAAACCAAATAAACTAATAGGCAACTTCACCTGAAAACCACACTTGTTTAACCCACTGACAAAAAATGAAATGGTGTTGTGCAAGTTAACAAAGTGAGTTGCAGAAGTTTCAGAGTATCAGCACTTGAAACCACACTTGTCTAGGACCCAAATACTTGAACCTTCATAATATAATACAGTAATAAAATAGTAGTTTCAGAGTATCAGCTCTATATACAAAGTATGTTCATTGCTAAAATAAAGATAAGTTCTGTAGGTTCATCCTTATTTAACTCCTGTTTATGCAGGGTTCAGGGTTCATTGCACTGCTAAAATAAATCATGTAGCATTATTATTTGTAGCATGTAAAAACAAATAGCTACAACTGGTAACTTGCATAAAAATAGAAGTAATAGTATCACAACAAATTAAAACATGCTATTCAACTCTCCTACAGTCATTTGACGTTAAAGAAACAAGACATTCAACCGATAACTTCAAGGAGCGAGTCTTTCTAGTATAACAAAGTGCAACTTACTCTTAACCAGATTAAATCAAGGACCAACAACAAACAATAAAAGATTAAGAACAACTCATATGCAATAAAGGTACAAGAGAGAAGAAATCTTTACATAAGACGACTATATACACTGGAGCATAAATGAGCAACACCTTTAAATACAAATAAAAAGGGTTCAGGGTTCATTGCACAGTGGGCTCAGATTCGCCGTTCCTCGATCATATAACCTACCCCCGTCATCTCTTATCACCAGATCAATCTGTTTATACAGTGGAGCTTCCCTGGTTATCACTCAACAAGAATGACCATCGAAGCACAGAACAACAATTATCACATGATCAAAAAGGATTCTAGACACAAGAGGGAGGATCCAACTTGATACCCACAGGTGCCTCGATTGCTCAAAGGCACACTTATTTCAGCCACGGTCGATCATCGCCACTGATCAATTTAGGAAATCCAAGAGCATAGCTATAGGACCAGGGCATCCACATGTAAACCACGTAAGATGGCTATAATCACTGGGACATAAATAAGCAACACCTATAAATAGATAAATAAAAAGGGTTCAGGGTTCATTGAACAGTGGGCTTAGATTCGCCTTTCCTCGATCATATAACCTACCTCGGTCATCTCTTATCACCAGATCAATATGTTTATATAGTGGAGCTGCCCTGGTTATCACTCAACAAGAATGGACATCCAAGGACAGAACAACAAGTATCACATGATCAGAAAGGATTCTAGAGACAATAGGGAGGATCCAACTTCATACCCACAGGTGCCTCGGTTGCTCAAAGGCACACTTATTTCATCCACGGTTGATCATCATCGCCCCAGCACGAACACCACTAATCAATTTAGCAAATGAGCATAGCTATAGGACCAGGGCATCCACATGTAAACTAGAGCATCATAGGAGCTCCTATGATAGCAACTAAACATGAACAGCAGCCTGCGAACCCTAGAATAGCAAGTACAGAGCTCAAGTAGGAATCGAAGCATGAGCAGGGCATAGAGCCTCAACCAGATGAGCACCACATCAATATAGCCACGGCCATGACCCATACACTAATGGAAGCAGAGGAACAGGGGGAAGATGGAGCTCACCGAGGGAGGTTGTAGCCGAGGTAGTACTGAGTAGGCGCCGGGGTTGCGCTTTAACGTCGTTCAAACGGTGAAGAACTGCGTCGGGGTTGCGCCGTGCACCGTCCCGCCGATGAGCATGAACGCAGCGGGGACCGAACCTAGTACTCCCATTGTAAGGGAGCAAGAATTTGTGGAGGCATTGGGGCTTCAATTATTCCTCTTTCATCATGTGCCACTTCCGCCGCATCCTCGGGGCGCAATACAGCTAGGAAGGCGCACAAGGTTCGCACACCATCGCCTTGCTGGAAAACCTAGAGGCAACCAGGAGAACAAAATTAGGAAATGGTGGAGCTTAAGATCCACATGGTACCAGCAATCTGTCACCACAAAAGAAATGCACAGAAGCAGAGGGGGTTGGATAATGTATGGCACATATGAAGAAACCCAGTTTTGGCACAAGTTTTAGGTAAGAATGATATTTAGACATTAAATAAAAAACAATTGATTAGAGTTATTTATTAGTTTAGATAGAAAAGAAAGAACCAATGATTGTTTAATAAGAGACAAAAAAGAAGGGAGACGGTAATCCTATTATTTAACAAGAGACAAAAAAGCAATGTCCAGTTAATATCGCACACAAAAGTTCATGCATCAACATTTTATTTCATAAGCTCACATAGCGTATAGCGGACCAGGAACAAATAGAACAAAAAGGATGAGAATGTCTAAATTTTGGGGGAGCAATCAATGGGCGAGTGGAGTATTACCTAACTGACGCTGCTAAAAAGAGGAGCTGGCCTACTGGAAAATAATGAATACGGGCTAAATATGGTTGAGTGTATATCTTTCACCACTGTGGCAGTATTTATAGTATGCTCTTATTCCATCAGGAAGTAGAATTCCATTTTGAAATTACAGTACTTAGTTTTCAATATTGAGAAACTAATTTCACAACAATGCGCCTATTTTTTAGAAAATGGTTATTAGGTAAACCATGGTTTCATTTACCACCTATCCGACACAAATAATATGTACTGATCCAAACGGTTATTAGGTAGGCCACAATTTCATTTAGTATTGTCCAATTGATGCTGATATGTGCAAAAACCACCACTTAAGATATTAATTTGGAAATTAACAAATCAAGAGTTGTCAAAAATCAAAACATTCTAGTAGAAAGAAAATACTGACATACTAAAGCAATCGAGATCTCTGTGTGCTTTACCTAGCCTGACAACTAAAATTCAAATCGTGGCATGCTGTCAAGCAAGGAGAAGGTGGCAATTCATCACCACTACCAAAATCCTCCATGGCCAACTAATTTTATGGCTTCATGCCAACATTGTTTAGTGAAGCATGTACATGAACCAAGTACTTTGTAGAAGCATATACATACAAAAGGTACAAAGACAATGGTATATCTGCAGCTTAGACACGGCATCAAGCAACAATAATCGTAATTATCATAGCTATTTTCATTCAGTAAAGATGGATAAAGAATGACCCATGTATAGCACAAGCATGACTCGTCATGGTTCGCAAGAATAAAAAGTCAGTCAGTTATGCGTCTAGCACATCACACAAGCAAAACCAAAATTGCTTGCTTTACTTGCCAAAAGTTTCAAGAGAAAAAATGTGAAACTATGGGGTGTGAGTGAGACAAGACCTGAACAAATTCTCTAGAAAGAAACTTATTTGATAAGAACACACATACAAGGGCACTGTGCAGAAGGTGTACATACTTCTGGAAAATACGAAGTATCAATTTGTGAAAATTAGTCTTCCTATTTTTGTTCCTGATTGCTCACAGTATGGTATACAACCACACCAAAGAAAGCAATATCACACATTAAACCTTATGTTTTTCAACCGTCGCACTGAAGGACCATCTACGGGAAATAGACACAGATGCCATGGACTGACCTAAAATGAGTGGCTTCTCATGTGCAATTGTCTTGACCAGGAGAAGGAGATCTTGGGTGATATAAGCAGGCATGTATATCTGTAAGCAATGAGATACATCAATTGGCACCCAGGATGACCTTTTCGATGTTACTTCTATCTCAAAGTAGGAAAGGGAGGGTCACATATCAACTCATTTTTTTAAAGCTCAAAGTTGCAAATGCATATGCATAGCACATCACTCTTTTGTAACAAATATGGGCAATGGCCAATGTCTATAAATACTAATGAGGATCACAATTCATTATAGAGGTTACTTAATTATCTATAACCTTGTCGGTTCATGATAGCTATGAGCTTCACATCATTGTAAAAGTCTAAAACATCACATCATGTTTGGTTGAAATAATATGCTAAAAAAATATTCCGTTTGCAAACTACAACACTAACATATGGGGGAGAAGGCGGCAGCTCACCTGCAGCAATGAGCTAGCACCAGAAAAAGTAGGAGCTCATCCTTTAGCGTACTATGAACACGTAGCTGCTGCCTTGCACCTTGATGCACCGCCGCTGCCCGTAGCAGATTAACATCCCATTGGCATTGCCCTTGAGAAATTGTACATAACAAACGGCTCGAATTAATACTTTGTAACTGATCAGCAGGAAGTAGCAACCAAATTCTTATAACGGAGAGCTGAGTCCAGGATGTCTTACTCCTGTTTCATACTGACTATACCTACCGGAGAAAGCAGAAATGTGCAGCACACAGGGGGAGAGCAAAACCTGATGAAGAAGGAAAAGAAGGTTATCAGGCAAGTAAAGGTACCGATCCGAAATAGGACCACCAGGAACTTACCCCAAATTCATGCAGAAATATAATGAGGCTATGCTCCAACTACAGAACCAGATATTGCTCCATTCGTGTAGACACCTAAAATCCTCCTATGTAAATGTTGCAGGTCTGCAGCTGCCCAGTAGGAAACCGTTAACACTACACATCCCATGGTGTAACAGTAGACCTCAATTTATGTCAAGACAATATATCAAAGCATAAAGTTATAAATTAAAGTTGGGAGACCAAGGGAAGATACTACCATAGGGACCAAATCGGAGCACCATTCTCCAAACTAAGCAAAGGGGGCTCACCTTGCTAGCAGCCGTCGAGCCGCTCCAGCACGGCCCTGGCGGCGCTGTACACCGCTCCCCGCAGCCGCCGTCGTGCTCTGCGTCCTCCCTCCGCTGCTGCGCAAACTTGGCCTGCTGCTGCTGCTCCCCGCCACCTTGGCCTGCGGCTACTGCTCCCCACCGTGTCAGGCATCGACAAGTTCAGTTAACTGTAGAAGTTCAGAAAAACGCTTCGCTTCAACCAACGATCAGGATCGCTCCTCACCAGAGCTTCGTCGCGGACCGTTGATCGTTTACTTACCGTTAGGAGCCCATTACTATTACTTTTCACGGTCTTGCCGGGTAAATGGATTTCCCTATAAATACAGCCGGGGTGTGGCTGTCATCGACATCTATCTTTCTCCAGAATATTGCCGTAATGGCTCATCATACTCTCTTATAGCTCATACTTATCAATACAAAGAGGATCTGAGAGAGTTTTTAAGCATCGATCTGGCCACAATTCTTCTTATAATTCGCGAAGATCATAGTTAGGTCCTTACAAAGTGGTATTCAGAGCAGATGATCCTTGGTGGAGAGACGGATTGAAAAAAAATTCCCGATCGGGTTTTCCCCACCCTTTTTCTCCCACCCTTCTTCGCAATCGGCGGCGGCGCCTGCGGGCGTGTGGCGGCGGGGTTGCAGGAGTTGGCGGCGGTGAAATTCGAGCACAGATCTGTCGAGCAGAGTCGGTTGATTGGGTAAACTGCTCGATTGGTAAAATTCCGAGCTCTAGCACAGATCCGTGTGCTACAGCGGTGTGGATCATGGCGGCGGTAGGATCAGAGGCAAGGGCAGGGTTGCTGGGGAGATCCAGTGGTAAAATTCCTCACCCGAATCTCTGATCAAGGTGATGGGGCGAGCTAAGGGTATCGATGAAGCAGATTTGCAAGAGGTGCTGAGCCTTCGGGATGATTTTGGAGGTTTACAGCAAGAGAGCACACAGCTGCGTGCGGAGATGACCAAGTTGCAGGAGGAAATGCAGTCGATGAGTGGCAAACAAGGGGAAATCTCAAAGCATGTGGGTAATGTAGAGCAAGTAGTTTTGGACCTCAGCAAGCAACTGTCGGCGATGAGTTCTGTCTTGCAGACATTGGTGAAAACCACAGCATCCCACACGCAACAGGAGAGACCATCTAGCTCTAATCAGGTCCCAAAATCCCCAACATTACAGCAGGAAGAGATCCAGAATCAGGTGGACAGAACAGAGCAACTCAGGAAACAATTGGAGCTGGAGAAAGAGAAATCCAAACAAATAGAAGAACAACTGCATAATTTACCTCCTATAAGAACAACCCGAGTTCAGGCACCCCCAGGTTATGCACATCCTATCAGATCTGAGACAATACCAAATGTTGGAACTCCCATGACTGCTAGAGATCAGATGCATACACCTGCTTTCAATCAGTACTATCAGAACAACAGAGATAGGCAACTATGGCAAGGCTACCGCAGAAGCTATGAACGAGATATGCAGGCACAATTCATGAAGTCAGTAACAAAAGGTCCCAAGCTAGATTTTCCAAGATTTTCAGGTGAAGATCCGGTGGGCTGGTTGAGACAGTGCAACAAGTACTTTCAAATGTCAGGAGCTCCTGAGGAGTACAAGATATCCCTGGCCCAAATGTATGTCATAGGGGATGCAGATGTGTGGTTGAGAAGGTCTGGGTTACTGAAAAAGCAGTTGACATGGAAGCAATTTGGGGCTGAGGTGGTTAAACGGTTCTCGGACAAGGGTTCATATGATCTAACTGAGAAATTCAATTCAGTTAAACAGTTGCAGAGTACAGTTTCCGAATACACCAAAATGTTTGAGGATTTAACGGCTGATGTTCAAGAGGAAAATCCTGAGCTGGGGGAACTTTGGTTTGTGAGATGCTATGTGAATGGCTTAAGGGGATGGGATCAAGTATCAGTCGAGGCCACTTCGTCCTCAAACTCTTACAGATGCTTATTGCTTAGCTAAGGATATAGAGCCTTGTCACCCTCCTGTGTCCACAGCACCTAAGAAAACAGGGGCATCCTATACCAATTTTTATCAGAAAAATAATTGGTCTACTCCAGGGAAGCAAAGCACTCCTGTCTTACCAACACAACTGCCAGTAAGGCAAGCAGAGATACCTGTTAACAATTCCCAGAAGATAAGAAAAGTGGGAGAATGCTGGAGATGTGGGGACAAATGGATGCATGGCCACAAATGCAAATTAATTCCTAATGTGCATTTGTTGCAACAAGAGAGTGAGGACCAACAACAGGAAGAGGTGGAAGATGCAATACCACAAGAACAAATTGAAGCAGTAGAACAAGAAGAACAAGTTATGTTTGTTTCAGCTCATGCTATGGGGCAAAGATTGGCAGTGCCCACCCCAACAATTGTGATACATATGAATGGAAAGAGAGCAGTTGCTCTGCTGGACTCAGGCAGTACAACTTCTTTCATTAATGCACAGTTTGCAGCTAAACTCAATTGCAACATGATTCCAGTAAAACCTAAAGCTATTGAGGTAGCTGGAGGAGGAAAATTAATGTCTACTGCTGTCATACCCAATTGTGAGTTTCAGATAGCAAAAATCAAGTTGTCTCACAATTTCAGAACATTAGACCTGCCCAGTCATGATGTTATCTTGGGATATGACTGGTTTACTGAAGTCAGTCCAGTTTCCTTTGATATTCCCAAACAGAACTTCAGTTTTACACAACAGGGCCAGCAGACTGTGACCACGGCCATTTACACAAATCCTGAAACAACCAAGGAAGTACCAGTGGACAGAGTGCAGAAGCAAATGGAAAAAGGAGCAGAGATCTTCCTTCTGCAAGTGCACAATGTCTTGATGGAAGCACCTGAGGGGACTAAAACACCTCCTCAAATACAGAAGTTAGTAATGGAATATGCAGATTTATTTGAGGAACCTACTACACTTCCTCCTCACAGAGCTTTAGACCACAAAATTCCATTGGTACCTGGTGCTAACCCTCCCCATATGAGACCTTATAGAGTGCCCCAACATCAAAAGAAGGAAATGGAGGAGCAGATCAAGAAGCTGCTAGCAGCACACCTGATTAGGCACAGTCAGAGCCCATATGCTGCCCCAGTACTGTTGGTCAAAAAGAAGGATAGCTCCATGAGATTGTCTACTGACTTTAGGAAGTTGAACTCCTTGACAATTAAAAACAAATTTCCTATTCCGGTAATTGAGGATTTGTTGGATGAGCTACATGGAGCTAAATACTTCTCTAAATTGGACTTGAGATCTGGATATCACCAAATCAGGATGCATCTAGAAGATATACACAAAACAGCTTTCAGAACCTTTTTAGGCCACTTTGAGTATTTAGTGATGCCTTTTGGGTTGTCTAATGCACCTGGCACCTTCCAGGAACTGATGAACACTATCTTTGGGCCTTATCTAAGAAAATTTGTGTTAGTTTTCTTCGATGACATTCTCATTTACAGCAGAAACCTCAAGGAACACTTGGAGCACATTAAAATAGTAATGGAGGTGTTGAGAGAAAACAAGCTTTTTGCAAAGCTCTCCAAGTGTGTGTTTGCAGTGCAACAAGTGGAATATTTGGGGCATGTCATTTCAGAAAAAGGAGTTGCAACGGACCCTAAAAAGATTGCTGCTATTGCTGAATGGTCCACCCCTGACACAGTTACTAAAGTGAGAAGTTTCTTGGGCCTAGCTGGGTATTATAGGAGGTTTATCAAAGGGTATGGCTTAATTTGCAGACCACTGCATCATTTACTGAAAAAGGGGCAATTCCAGTGGACACAGGTGCATGATCAAGCTTTTGCTCAACTGAAACAAGCACTCACTACAGCACCTATGTTGGCACTCCCCTTCAGTAAACCATTTGTGTTGGAAACTGATGCATCAGGAAAAGGAATTGGTGCTGTTCTAATGCAAGATGGCCAACCAATCTCTTACTACAGCTCAGCTCTTTGCCCTAGAAATGAAGCACTTTCCACTTATGAGAAAGAGGCACTGGCTATTTTGGAAGCACTTAAAAGGTGGAGGCATTATCTGCTAGGCAATGAAGTAGTGATTAAAACTGACCAGCAGTCCTTGAAGTTCATTACAGATCAGAAAATCACTGAAGGGGTGCAACATAAACTAATGATGAAGTTGCTAGAGTTCAACTTCACAATACAATATAAAAAAGGAGTGGAAAACAGAGTGGCTGATGCATTGTCAAGGCTCATTCCTAAGTGTTTTGCTATTTCTGCTATCACTCCTACTTGGGCTGAGGAACTAATAACTAGTTATCAACAGGATCAAAACACAAGGAATCTAAGGGAACAGTTATTGGTGCAAAAGCAGAGCACAAATTCTGACTACACAATCCATGCTGGGGTCATAAGGTACAAGGGAAAGTTATTAGTGGGCAAGTCAGTGGAACTCAGAAACAAACTAATAGTAGCTTTACACAATTCTCCTGTGGGGGGACACTCAGGAAGAAGGGCTACTAATCATAGAGTTAAAGGCATTTTCTATTGGCCTGGGCTGAAAGCTGGTGTGGAAAACTTCATTGCTGCTTGTCTCATATGCCAAAGAGCAAAGCATGAAACTTGCTTGCAACCTGGGTTACTTGATCCCCTGCTTGTGGCAGATATGGCCTGGCAACACATAACAATGGACTTTGTGGAAGGTTTGCCTAAATCCAGTGGCAAAGATGTGATTATGGTAATAGTGGATAGGTTTACAAAATACTGTCATTTTATTCCTCTATCTCATCCTTATTCAGTTTTATCTGTGGCACAAGCTTTTGTGGACAATATTGTTAGGCTGCATGGCCCTCCAAAACTGATTATATCTGACAGAGACAGGATCTTTACAAGTAAATTATGGAAGGATATCTTTACTGCTTTAAAAGTGGAGCTAAGGTATAGCACAGCCTACCACCCCCAGACTGATGGACAGACAGAGCGGGTGAATCAGTGCTTGGAAACATACTTGAGATGCATGGCTACTGATCAGCCTCACAAGTGGGTAGCTTGGCTTTCATTAGCTGAGTACTGGTACAACTCTACCTATCACACATCGCTAAAAATGTCTCCCTTTCAAGCCTTGTATGGATTTTCTCCACCCTTAATATCAGAACTTGCAATTCCTGGTCCTGAGAATGAGGAAGCACATGATTTTCTCTCCTCCAAACAGAAGATGCTGGAACATTTGAAGGAGAACTTATGCAAAGCTCAACAAAGAATGAAGAGATATGCAGATCTTAAGAGAGTGGAAAGAACCTTATCAGTGGGAGATATGGTATACTTGAAAATGGCGCCATATCGATTGGCTGCATTTGGATTTCGAGGTGTTTTAAAACTCCAGAATAAGTATTATGGCCCTTTTATGATCATCCAAAAGGTGGGAAACTCGGCATATAAGCTCCAATTTCCCCAGGGAGTGCAGATACATCCAGTTTTCCATGTCAGTCAGCTCAAGAAACACATCGGCAGCAAGACAATTCCCAGTCCCATGCTGCCCATGGTTAATGCAGACGGCACCATCAAAACTGGTCCGGCAGCAGTGCTGCAAGTCAGACAAATACCACGCAACAACTTGCCTGTGGTGCAATGGTGGATTCACTGGAAAAACCTCTCAGAAGAGGAGGCCACCTGGGAAGATGCCGATTTTATCAAATACTCATTCCCAGAGTTCTTCAGAACAACTACTCAGGTGTGGAGGGAGGCAGCAACAACGACGTGAGGACTCGTCGTGTCTCAAGAAGGGGGCAATGTCAGGCATCGGCAAGTTCAGTTAACTGTAGAAGTTCAGAGAAACGCTTCACTTCAACCAACGATCAGGATCGCTCCTCACCAGAGCTTCGTCGCGGACCGTCGATCGTTTACTTACCGTTAGTAGCCCGTTACTGTTACTTTTCACGGTCTTGCCGGGTAAATGGATTTCCCTATAAATACAGCCGGGGTGTGGCTGTCATCGACATCTATCTTTCTCCAGAATATTGCAGTAATGGCTCATCATACTCTCTTATAGCTCATACTTATCAATACAAAGGGGATCTGAGAGAGTGTTTAAGCATCGATCTGGCCACAATTCTTCTTATAATTTGCGAAGATCATAGTTAGGTCCTTACACACCGCCGCCGCCGCCGCCGGCTTGGCGCAGAGGGAGAGGAGGAGGAGAACGCACACGGGGAAGTCGAGGAGGACGAGCGGCGGCAGCGTGAGGAGGCCGAGGGCAGCGAGTTAGGCGGCGGCAGCGTGAGGAGGCCGAGGGCAGCAAGCTGGGCGGCGCCATGGATTGGGAGGATTCAGATTGGGGGGAGGGGAAGGGGAACGGGGAGGAGAGGAGAACGGCCGCACGGCGGTGGCTGCAGGGCTCGTTGGGTAGCGACGGCTAGGGTTGGGAGGGGGTCGGGGAAGAGAGGAGAGTGGACGGGTGGGGGAGAGAACGACCCGGTGCCCACCCAATCACCCATGTCGCGGTTGGATATTTTTCCAACCAGGTTGAATGTCGAAAATGCCCTCGGTGGGCACCCAATTTTACACGCGGTGGCAAGAAGTTTCCACTACTAAAAAATCCGACGGTTGTAGACAACCGGGTAAATATCCGACGGGCGAGGACGATCCGAGGCGAGATCCAACGGCCGGGATCGGTCCAGGAAAGCGATCGGACGGTCGACAAGCTCTAATCGATGAGGAGGCTCAGTGGTGCTCCCTTCTCTTATTTCTGGATGTCCGCCTCCTACTGAAGGTTTGCACGCATATCAAGGTCTTTCGCAGATGTTTTATGTGGGATAGATGGCTAGCTGCCGCACTCGAGGGCTGACTAAAAATTCTCTTGCGGACAAAATAGCATGGGAAAGCAGAGATCTTTTTGCAAACAAATTGATCTATGTAAAACAAAATAAACTGAAAGAACAACACCTGATTTGGCGTCGTTTGAAAATCTCATCGAACCGCGACGATCGCCTAGCGGACTCTCAATGAAAGCACCAATGTCGGTTCTATATCCGGCGTATCTCGTAGTAGGGGTCCTAAACTAAGCGTCTTGGTGCGATGGTAACATGGACACAGGGTTTTACCCAGGTTCGGGCTCTCTCGAAGAGATAGTACCCTACATTCTGTTTTTGATTGTATTCATATGGGGGGATAGAACAGAGTACATATATCTACCACGAGATTGTTCTAATGAATACAAGTTGATCTATTGACTAGCCTGGCCTCGGTTTATATAACACACCGGAGGCCTAGGATTTTTAGGAGAGTCCTTGGCTTGCGCCAAGTCGTGTGGAGTCTTCTTTGTATGCGGCATGGGCTGCCTAATGTGGCCCATTAGTGAATAGCCATGGGGATCCTCGGCCCGATCCAGCTTGTCAGGAGACGACGTGGTGAGTACCCCTAGTCCAGGACACCGTCAACCCCCCTATCGCAGTCACTCACTAGGTGACGGTTCCGAACGCCGTCGCAGAAAGGGGTTAAAAACCGTTTGTATAGCACCGACGCGTATCAGTGTTATGTCTTATTTTATAGGGATCCCTAATACAATGAATGTGGTCTCAATAATCCCCTTCATTTTTTGGGTCTTGCCGGGCTCAAACTTAACCACTGCGAAAGCTACTGTAGGCCATGGTACAGATTTGATGCTTATGCCAATTTTGGTTCCTGTTTTAACTCTAATTAATATATGAAACAATCTAATGTTATACTTTATCGTGCTGGCAGCTCATAGAGGGGTCTCTACACACTCGTCTTTGCTGGTTTGTTTGTGACATAACCAGGAAGTTGTAGATATATGAAGGAGTATCGTAAATATAGTTTTCTATTACATTTAACAAATTTGACCACATAAGTGTTATTATTTCAGTTAGTTTAGTCTCATTCAAAAGTTACATTTTACAATATAAGTTACATAACTTGTTACCATTTTGATACACTCGCATTTAGGAAAATATTTATATTGAGTCTTTGTAGACATAGGGAAAACTAAAAATAAATATGAAATTATATGCCTCTATGGATTAGTCTACATTTTTAGAGATTTTATGGTGTGGTTAAATTTATTTGTTGCAGATTAGTTATGTTGATTTCAAGTTAGTTTCTCATGTTTAGAGTGTCTTTACGTGGAAATTATATGTGAGAGCTGTGGATGATCCATGATACCAACCATCTCCCATCTAATTTAATAAATAGTAAAGGTAAATATATGTAGAATTTCATAACCATTATAGTGTCATTAGACATCGTGACAAAGAATTTGATCCAGAACGAAACATTTGACAGACATCTCGATGGAAGTTTCTAGAGAGTATGTTTGTCTATACCTTTTCTTAGAGAAGACACCCAAAGGGCATCTTACATATGATATTTATCAACGAAAACAGTAGTTAGTACAAAAGGGGGATAGGTTGACATAAAATGACCTGTAAAACTAAGATCACATTGAAAGCCTTTTTCACCAGGCTTCTTCCTTTGACTGTTCGTTGTTTGTTGGAACTTGCATGAACATGCAGTAAGGGGGAATACTTGTACTGTAATCAACCTCACAATATAAGGCTTTGAAGACAACAATAGCCACCCACTGCTTGCAACGAGAACTAGTAATCGCTGAAGAGCATTGTTGATGAATCACCCCGGGCAGTGAAGGCATGCGATCCATCACCACAGATACAGAGGGTTGAACAAATTAGACTTTGCCGTAGATTGCACTTATAGAGAGGTCAAAGTCGCCGCACAAAACATGAGCCAACAACCTCCTTTCGTTGACATGCCAACTGTCAAGACCTGAAGGGAGCCAACATATCTCACATCACCTACCCTCATTGGCCTTCCGTAGGTGTCCAATCGAACATCCTCGAGGTAGGGAGATGCCGAAGAATGATTATTCCAACGTGCCATTGTCACCGCCACCTCATCCGCTATTCTTATATATTTCAAACTTGTTTTGTGTAGGATATACCACATAGTCATCTGAAAGGATCGTTATAGTTGATTAGAGGGGGGGTGAATAGGCAACTAACAATTTTAAACTTTTCTTTAACAAATTAAACTTTGCATCAAAGTAGGCTGTCTAGATATGCAACTAGATGAGCAACCTATATGATGCAACAACAACAAGCACACAAGCAAGCAAGGGATACAACACAATATAAGCTTGCACAAGTAAAGATGAGAGATAACCAAGAGTGAAGTCGGTGGAGACGAGGATGTGTTACTGAAGTTCCTTCCCTTTGAGAGGAAGTACGTCTCTGTTGGAGCGGTGTGGAGGCACAATGGAAGATGTCATGATTCCACTATTGGTGCCCTTGGAGGCGGCGACCGAACCTTTACAAACAAGGTTGGGGAAATATCCATAACTTAATTGGAGGCTCCCAACGACACCACGAAGCTTCACCACAATGGAATATGGCTCCGCGGTGACCTCAACCGTCTAGGGTGCTCAAACACCCAAGAGTAACAAGATCCGCAAGGGATTAGTGGGGGCAAATCAAATTTCTCTTGGTGGAAGTGTAAATCCGGGCCATCTCAACCAATCCCTAGAGAATCAACAACTTTGATTGGCTAGGGAGAGAGATCGGGCGAAAATGGAGCTTGGAGCAACGATGGAGCTTAGGGATGGAAGAGGTGGTCAACTTGGAGAAGAAGATCCCCTTATATAGTGAGAGGAAAAATCCAACCGTTACCCACTTACTCAGCCCGCGACATGCAGTACTACCACAAGGCACTACGGTACTACCGCTTGCGCGGCAGGAGCCAGACGAGCCCCTGTTGCGTTGAAGCAACGAGCAGTAGTACCGCCCGAGCGGTACTACCGCAAGGCATGGTTCGACTAGGCCGGGAAGGCACGGATTAATAAAATTACATCCGTGGCTACTTCCGCTGAGTTTCGATCTGTGCAAAAATCCGACACGGTACTACCGCATGCAGGTAGCGGTATTACAGCGCAGGGTGCAGATGTAAAAAATTACATCTGCCCCTACTTCCGCACGTGTTACTTTGTTGGGCTAGAGGGCACGGTACAGCCGCGCCCGAGGAGCGGTACTACCACACTGCGCGGTACTACCGCGTCCCTGGCCGGTACTACCGTGGGCCACTGCGGTACTACTGCTCCCTTGAGCAGTACTACCGCATGCCACAACACAATACCACTTGGAGTCCTTCATTTTGCAAAGACTTTGATAAACGGTCGGTGCTCCAAAGAAGCAAAGGAAAGGTGGTGCAAAGGGACAGACGTGTATGTGTTGCTTCCACCCTAACCTTTCCGAAGTGGACCCCCTCTTAATAGTACGGCTTTCCTACGACTCAAATCCACCGAAAACAAACGTAGAGAAACGCCGTCTTCACTAGGCTCCAAGGGGCACCGAATCGTCTTGTGCCTAGACATGAGATATCTGAAATGCTCAATGCACACGATTAGTCCGCAAATGCATTGTCATCAATCACCAAAACCACATAGGGTGAAATATGCCCTTACAATCTCCCTCTTTTTGGTGGATTGATGACAATGCGGGATTTGCACAAGAGTATAAAAATGAACATAAGCAAACCCAACATCTACAAAATATAGAGAGGCTCCCCCTAGATGTGTGCACTCTATAAAAATGATTTGGACTGCACGACACATATACTAGGATCAACAGTCCCCCTATATTATAGACAAGCACTGGTAGAAAACAGGGCTTTCGTTTGGGTCAGATAAGCCCATTAGTCCCGGTTCAGTCACGAACCGAGACTAATGTGAGCATTGATCCCGGTTGGTGCGGCTAAAGGCATTAGTGTCGGTTCAAATGAGCCCTTTAGTCCCGGTTTGAGACACGAACCGGGACTAAGGGGTGTGATGCCCTTTACTCCCGGTTCGTATCTCAAACTGGGACTAAAGATTAGACCTTTAGTCCCGGTTTGAGACACGAACCGGGGCTAAAGGGTGCAATGCCTTTTAGTCCCGGTTCGTATCTCAAACCGGGACTGAAGGTCCCATTTTCAAACTCTACCCCCCTGATCGCCTTTTCAGTTTTGTAAAAAGCAAAAGAAAATGATAAAAAACTTCAAAAATTAAAATCCTTCGAGATGTAGATATGTCACTACATCTAGTAGTTAGTAAAATCAAAAAATTTAAATTTGGACTTGTTTTGCAAAAAAGTGTTATGAAAAAGTAAAACGGCCATATCTTTTGCATACGATGTCGAACAAAACGCATAATATATCAAAATAATCAGCACGAAAATCCGCACTCGATTTTGACTGCCTACGGCCTGTTTGCAAATTTTTAGAATCCTCACATTCTGAAAGGGAAAAAAGAAATGCTCAAATTTCAGTTTTTTTGAATTTTGGTTAAATCTGGTCAAACTATGGTCAAACTACTTATTCAAGAAGTATTAGTGGTACTAAATAATTATTCAAGAATATTATTTTTACTAAATAATTATTTCAGTATTTTGAATTTCTGTCAAATCTGGTCAAACTATGGTCAAACTATGGTCAAACTACTTATTCAAGAAATATTAGTGTTACCAAATAATTATTGTTTTTTAGAATAATAGTTTAAAACTCAAACAGTGGAACATGTGACTTAATGCTCAAGCTAAACTCCTGAGGGTTAATAGGATTGACATCTTACTATTGTCAGGAAAACAACAAGTGCACATTTGGAAACGAGGGAGAATAGAACTCGGAAGTTATGCGTGCTCAGGCTGGAGTAGTGAGAGGATGGGTGACCGGCCGGGAAGTTAGATGATTTGGAATGATGAGGGGTGATTAGAGATTAGAGATTAAATTGAGCAGTGATGAGTGGTTGATACGTCTCCGTCGTATCTATATTTTTTGATTATTCCATGCCAATATTATTCAACTTTCATATACTTTTGGCAACTTTTTATACTATTTTTGGGACTAACATATTGATCCAGTGCTCAGTGTCAGTTCCTGTTTGTTGCATGTTTTATGTTTAGCAGAAACCCCATATCAAACGGAGTCCAAACGGGATAAAAACGGACGGAGAATATTTTTGAATATTTGTGGTATTTGGGAAGAAGAATCAACGCGAGACGGTGCCCGAGGGGGCCACGAGGCAGGGGGCGCGCCCCTGGCCTTCGTGGGCACCCCGTAAGGCGGTTGATGCTCTTCTTTGGCCGCAAGAAGGCTAATTTTCGGAGAAAAATCTTGACGAAGGTTTCAATCCAATCGAAATTACGGATCTCCGGATATATAAGAAACGGTGAAAGGGCAGAATCTGAGAACGCAGAAACAGAGAGAGACAGAGAGACAGATCTAATCTCGGAGGGGCTCTCGCCCCTCCCACGCCATGGAGACCATGGACCAGAGGGGAAACCCTTCTCCCATCTATGTAGTAGGACATCTATGTAGTAGGACTAACATTCAGCACCATGTTTGTATGTAAAATTGCTTGGAAAGGAATAATCGGTACCCCCCTTTTTAGTTCTACTGTCTTGATGCTTAATATACTGAAGGATGACATGTTGGTTTGTTTGTCTAGATGATGATCGCTTTCACATCTTTCAAGGCAATTTTTATTATCGAAAGGTTTGATGATTGGGCAGGAACAAAGTCGTTTGAATCAATGAGCTACTGGTTATGGGCAGCAAGTTAGTATTATTCTTGCTCAAAATAATGCATGCATTTTCATTTTTTGTGTAGGTTGCTATTTGTGATTCAGCTCAATGTACTTGGTTTTTTGATAGTTCATTTCTCATACGACATGAACTTCTTGTTGTTCTTACTGAAAGTGCAATTCAATATGACCTAAGTTATACAATCTGATTTTTTTTCTTCAATTGAAAATAATAATTTCAGGATTTTACATTCTTGCAAGAGTAGAAGAGGTTGCAGACAAACCAATTTATATGTGGACACTTCATATTGTCAGTGGGCATACTCTTGGTCATTTATGTGCTGCAATGGTGCCTCTTTTTTTTATTCTCATGTTAGCGAAAAGGACAAGGCCAATTTAACCAGAAAGGTATGAACTGATAATTCCATAGACTCATGTGTAAAGTGGAATTTGATTCAACCGTGCACGATTTTTCTTACCAAACTTAATGTGGTGAGTACCAGTCCAACAAATACTTTCCTCGTTCCTTTCCAAATATTTGTGTTTCTTCATCCAGTCTAGTTCTGCTAACAATTTCACCACATTAAGGTTGAATTTGCTCATGTGACATGGTTGTTTGTTTGGTTGTGTGGTGAAGGGCATGTGCTTGGAGATGGGGAAGTGTCTCATCCATGATCCACACAATATATTTGATGCATTTATTGGATACATTTATTTAACAATCATTGAAAAAATTGTGAACGCCACTGCGTTGCATCATTATGCCATACATTATTTTATTGCATTCATTTGCTTATGCATTTTGGCCACCACTAGAGTTTCCATTGTTTTATAAGTATATTGTAATTTTTATGCTGACCAATATGTTCAAATGCTCTTATATATCAACTACTCAACCATATGCAGTGCGTGTTTATGTCTTGTAGGGGTAAAAACAACAACAAAAACAACAACGACGATGACAACAAAGCCTTTAGTCCCAAACATGTTGGGGTAGGCTATGCTGAAACCCATAACATCTCACAACGAACTCATGGCTCTGGCACATGGATAGCTAGCTTTTACGCACCTCTGTTCATGGTTAGTTCTTTGGTGATACTCCAGTCATTCAGATCTCACTTTACGGACTCCTCCTATGTCAAGTTTGGTCTACACCGACCTCTCTTGACATTATACTCCTTAATGACCCTCTCTTTGGATGCTTGAGCTACCCCCGGGCTTCCACCACTTCGTTCTAGTGACTTTGGCGCGCTTATCCTGTTGGGACACGAATCCGAAAGAGAAAGTCATTCACCACAAGCTTATGCTGAGGGACAACACTCTCTCCAGGTATCACCTTACAATCAAGACAAGCATGCCAGTCTTCTCTTCTCAAGAGGATGAAATCAATCTCACTAGAGTGTTGACCACTACTAAGAGTCACTAGATGTGATTCTTGTTAAAGTGGATGTTAGCTATGATCGTCGTAGGCTAGAGGAAATCTTAAGACATCTTCTCCTTCTTGATTCCTGATGCGATAGCCAAAGCCCCGATGCATCGCTTCAAAACCTATGTTAGATGTATCCACGTGCCAATTGAGGTATCCTCCTATGAAGAGCTTCTTGCCAATAGGTACTCCTAACCATGTTCTCCATGCCTTCCTAGAACTCCTTGGTGTTCTCATTGTGGCCTACTCGTGGGGCATACACGTTGATAACATTTAGAACTAAGTCCCCAGCTTGACCAGGATAATCTGGTCCCCACGCCTCCTGATGTCTACCACTCCACACTTGAGGCTCTTGTTGATCAAGATGTCTATTCCATTCCTGTTTGCAGTTGTCCCCGTGTACCATAGCTTGAAGCCGGTATCTCCACCTCCTTTGCTTTCTATCCTCTCCATTTGGTTTCTTGGACTCAAAATGATATCAACACCTCTCCTCACCGCTGTATGAACTAGCCCCTGAAGTTTACCTGTCAGGGTTCCTATTTTCCAGCTACCTAAACGAGTCCTCCTAGGCTCGGCTAGCTTCCTTATTCTTCACAGTCGTCGAGTCAAATGCGAAGACCCTTCATTTTTCACTACACGCGGGCGTCGATGTAGCGCGCCACTAAGGATGCGATGTGACGACCTGATCCTTGCTCACTTGTCACCGTATCTAGATCAAGATATTACGCGCCACCTGGTGGGTGACGGCCCGGCCCTTGCCCATTTGACACAACACCAGATTTCTGATATGGCACATCGCTGAGAGGGTTACGCCCCAAAGATTTTCTTCTAGGTTCATCTCCATTAAGAGTGCATGAGTTTTTGATGTTGGCTCGCCAAGCCTATCACAACCCTCGTTTACTCGGGCTTGGGACCGGCTATGTTGAGACAACATAGGCGGAGTTGTCTTGTAGGGTACACACAAAGAGTATAATTTTGGTTACATGATCTGACAATTTCCCTCGTTTCAGACACATGATTCTAGTGCATCATCAATTAATGCTTGCTTTCATGGTCTGCTTATTGGTGTCTGTCGTGTCAAAACCGGCGGATCTCGGGTAGGGGGTCCCGAACTATGCGTCTAGGCGGATGGTAACAGGAGACGAGGGACACGATGTTTTATCCAGGTTCGGGCCCTCTTGATGGAGGTAAAACCCTACGTCCTGCTTGATTTATATTGATGATATGGGTAGTACAAGAGTGGATCTACCACGAGAACAAGGAGGCTAAACCCTAGAAGCTAGCCTATGGTATGATTGTTGTAATGGAGGTTATGTCCTACGGACTAAAGCCCTCCGGTTTATATAAACACCGGAGAGGGCTAGGGTTACACAAAGTCGGTTACAATGGTAGGAGATCTACATATCCGTATCTCCAAGCTTGCCTTCCACGCCAAGGAAAGTCCCATCCGGACACGGGACGGAGTCTTCAATCTTGTATCTTCGTAGTCTTGGAGTCCGGCGGACGATGATAGTCCGGCTGTCCGGACACCCCCTAGTCCAGGACTCCCTCAGTAGCCCCTGAACCTGGCTTCAATGACGATGAGTCCGGCGCGCATAATGTTCGGCATTGCAAGGCGGGTTCCTCCTCCGAATAATCCAAAGAAGATTGTGAACACCAGTATAGTGTCCGGCTCTGCAAAATAAATTCCACATTCCACCAAAGAGAGAATAAAATGTACACAAGTTCAATCTGCTGACGTATTTTGCGGCATGACATCACACCACTACCAAGCCTTTACTTGAATCGTTTTTTATTATACCACCTCAGCACGTTTAGCGAAGCGGTTTCCTTGGCACGTCTTGTCGAAGCAGAGATCGTGTTCCCCTTATTCCGGGATTCTCATCAATACTGGTGTGGGTAACCCAACCGCGCCCGTCGCCACGCCTCCTCTATCGAAGGTGAATCCCGAACGGTCACGGAGACGGCTCTTGGTATTCCCCCTCTTTATAACAGGACCAAGGCTCGTTTCTTTTCTTCAATCTTCCATCGAATCCTCTCCTTGCTCCAAGTTCCAACACCCAGAGTCCCAGATTCGAGTGCTTCGGACCTTCAACAATGTCCGGCTCCGACCTTCAGGGCCGGTGGATGCCCTCCTCCGTCACGGAGGAGGACGTGCTAAAGCTGCATGAGGCCAAGTACCTGTCTTACGAGATTTGGCACAGGTTGCCCGCCCAAGGGCAGGCCATACCCACTCCCAAGCCCGGTGAGTACGTTGTCTTCGTATCCCACCTCCGTCGGGGTTTAGGCTTCTCGACGGATCCCTTCGTGAGAGGGCTCATGTTCTACTACGGGCTGGATTTTCATGACTTGGCTCCAGAGTCCATCCTCCATATTTCCGCATTTATTATCGTCTGTGAAGCCTTCCTCCGCGTCACCCCCCACTTCGGCATGTGGCTGAAGACCTTCAATGTGGAGCCGGAGATGATTGGGGGGCGTCAAGCAGAGTGCGGCGGGGCGGCCATAAGCAGGAGGACCGATGCCCCGTGGCCCGAGGGCTCCTTCCAAGAGGAGCTCGGCTTGTGGCAGCAGGAGTGGTTCTATATCACCACTCCGAAGGGCAGCAGGCAAAAGCCGCCGCCTTCATTCCGCCCGGGACCTCCACGACGGTTGATGTCGTGGGTCAACCAAGGGCTCAATTGGGGGCCGTCAAAAGACGTGCCCCTATTGCAGGGACGGATTCGAGACCTCCAAGCGAGGGGGATCGATCTGGTCGTGGTGATGCAGGTCATGCTAATCAGGCGTCTTTTGCCCTGCAAACGCCATCCTCTCCGGTTATGGGAGTTCAATCCGAAGGGACCATGGATTCTCCAACACTTCATGGGTACGACACCCGTGGAGATGTACAAGTTGTTCTTCGGACCGCAGGTGGCGTGTCCGGAATTGACCGAGGATGCAGGCCTAAGCTGCAATCGCCCGGATACTCAGGTAAGCAGCTCAGTGTCTGGACATACCGTTTGTTTGCTTTTCTATAATTCGCCTTTTAACCCGTTATCCTTCATCAGGAGTGGGTAGCGCAAGCAAAGATGATAAGGTGTCTGGCTCCCCTCCCAGAGACCGCACCGAAGCCCCTGCTGGTCAGAATGTTGGAGGTCGCGCCTTTAGAAGAAGGCGAAGGGGAAAATAGAGGAGATATCACCTCGCCCAAGGGGGCGCTTGAAGAAGGGGGATCGAGAATCCCTCCCTCCAGGGGGAGAAGAGGACCGCCTCCGAAGACCCGGAGGCCAGGGTCTCTAAGCGGGGGAAGAAATCTTCACCAGAGGGTCCTGCGTCCGGGGAGACCCCGGCCGTACAATCTTCTCTAAAGAATCAGCCCTCCAGCAAGCCGTGAGTAGGAAAAGGGGAGTTC
The DNA here is from genome assembly GCF_002162155.2 of Triticum dicoccoides. Classification (NCBI taxonomy): domain Eukaryota; kingdom Viridiplantae; phylum Streptophyta; class Magnoliopsida; order Poales; family Poaceae; genus Triticum; species Triticum dicoccoides. Next base: position 825,718,548 of record NC_041385.1, read on the forward strand.
ATCAATAAGAAAACATCCCTATTTGTGCTTCTGAGGATAACCGAAATTTTTACCTTGTAGTTCGGATCTGCGACCTTCTCAGATGAGCTCGTCTTCGGGGGATCTTCGTCCGGAGATAATGGAGAGCGAGACGCCTCCGTCTGCTGCGCCGTCGGATAGGGCGGACGAGCCTGAAGTGTCGTCACGAAGGGTATCCCCGAGCCCGGCAGAGCCGAAGAGTTCGGCGCCCACTAGTGTTCGGCCGGGGGAGCTAAAGGATCTGCTTGAGAGGGCGTCCATCTCAGAAGATCACCGTGCATTGATGAGCATGGTGATTGGAAGGATTTCGTCCGCCGAAAGCGGATTGCATAATGCCGTCAGGAGTTTGCTGGCGGGGTTTGAGGTACGTAAAAATGACGCACCTTTTTGACAGTTTTGCACATGAAAGTGCGCCCTGTATAGATAGTAGCCCCTGAGACTCGGTAGGTTGTCGAAAGCGACAGCGTGCCGAGGATCAAAATCGCAGGTATTGAGTGTTGCCTTTCCTATGCAGGTGGCGGATAGTCCGGGGGCTAGCCGGACTGATGGAGTTGCCGAATTAATGCGGCAACTCGATGTAGCGGATGCGGACATCACGCTAGTCAACAAGCGACTTGACGAGTCGCAAGGTAAGTTGTCTCTCCACAGTCACCTGTTTAAGCGAGTCAAAGCCCACCTCTTACAATATTTATGCTTGATGCAGATGGTGCTATTGCTGTGGAGAGCCTTCGGGCAGAACTTGCTCAAGCCAAGGAGCAAGCCGGAAGGAGTGATGCGGCTGCCTCGAGGGCGGCCGAAGAGTTAGAAGCCGAAAGGGCTGCACACTGCCGAAGCAGGGAAGAGATGGCCGAATTGGCCGTAAAATTGAAGGATGCTACCGACCGCAATGAAGCTCTTGAAAAGGAGCGCCTATCGGAGCGAGAAGACCTGGGGAAGGCCACCGCCGAGGCCAAGGATGCCCGTTCTGCAATGCAGGCTATGAAGGAGGAGTTGCGTCAGGCCGGAGACATTGTGGCTGGCAAGCCTTTTCTGCTGCATCGCCGGTTTACGGATCCAAATTATGCCCAACTTGGCCAGCTGTGGGGTCCGGAGGATCCATATATGGACTTAGCGGCAAGTGCGGCGGATGCCGTTGTGCACTTCCGGAGTCAGAAGGATCACAAGACGGAAGAGCTGTTTTGGTCTCAATTCCATAGTCCGGATCGTTCACTTCCGCTTACCGATCGGTTGGCCGAATGGGCTGAGCTGAACAGGTTGTCCGGACTTGCCATGACGGATATCGTGACTCATGTCTGGCCAGAGAGGCCCAAGGCGACGAGCTATTTTGGCTTATTGCAGCAATTTCTTGGGGCGGTGCCGCATATCAAGGAGATGAAGCGGTCGACCTGCATAGAAGGTGCGCGGATGGCCCTTGCCCGTGTGAAGACACATTGGACGGAGATGGATGCCACCGCTGTTGCAACCCAGGGTTCGGACGAAAGGCGGTTACCCACCGAGCACTATTTTGGGGAAGTAATGCGTGGTGCTCGTGTAATAGAGTCGCTGTGCTCGAAAAATGTCACGTTCAAATGAACGTTGTATTTTGTAAAACAATGGTTATGATGTAATCGCTTTTTATACTTGTGCGTTCCAAGTATTGAAATATCTCCTATGCGGCCGTTTATGTATACGTGTGTATAACCTGAAAGATGGCAGTCTTTGGCTTCAGCCCCCACGCACAAGGTGCGGGGGTGTTCGCAAAAATAGCGCATTGTCACTCTTAATCCGACGTCTCGGTCCTGTTGAGGAGGTGGTAGCGTAGCGAACGAGGCAACCGGACTATGATGCTTTATCACTTTCACTTAGCCATTGGAGTTCGAGGGTGGGGCTACGATATAGCCCCTGGGGGCACCGCGCTCTCCGAATTCGGGGCGCGTGTGTGCCTGACCGGGCAACGGTCCTTCGTCAAAGCAAGGGAACTCTAAACATTCCGGTGGTCGATCGAGTGGTTGACCAGTCTCTCGCTGTATCATGACAGTCAGTTTTCGGCTTTCTCCACTGAGGTGCTTCGCCCAGCCGAACTGGGGCACAATCGTAGTAGTTCTCCTGGTGCCGCGTTAGCCGATGATACGGAACGTAAGGCAGCAAAACACAGGAGCCGGGCAAACCCAACATTTGACCAAAGACATGATTCGGAGCTGATGCATATAAGGCCTAACTCGAGACGTCGAACACTCCCTAAGGTGTTCGGTCTTTATAATGATGGGCAGAACAATGCCCTAAGCCTCTAGTGTCCAGGTACGGGCAAGGTCTTCTGACGCGGCCGATGCCAAAACGTCAGGCTCCACTCTGGTTATAATGAGAAACCAGGGGATTATAACAACAAGAGACAGTAAAAAAGGTTTACGCAGGGTCTTAATCTGAAAAGAATCCTTGCGACGGGTCCCTACTGCACGTCTGCGCCTGTGTCTCCGTTGTGCCATTATCCTGGACGGGTGTGCACGTTGTTCATCTGTAAAAAGAGAGGAACTTAGTTTGAAAGGAAATCATGCGAAAAAAAGTATATGAAAAATATTAATAAATAAGTAAAGCGGAGTCTATATGAGCTCGTTGTTGCTTATACGCACAGCCCCTTGTGAAGGGATGTGCGGCTAGGGAGCCCCTAACTTATTTATGCCGGACTCGTCTAGCCGTGTCCGGGGTCTTTGAATGACCCTCGCAATGAAATGATGCCACGTGGACCAGGCATTTTAAGTGTAAGAGACGCGTAATGTGGTATGGCGTTGAAGCGGACAAAAGCTTCACGTCCTAATAGTGCTTGATAGCTACTTTTGAACGGGGCGACATGAAAGATGAGTTTTTCGCGTCGGAAGTTGTTCGGTGACCCGAACACAACTTCTAGTAATAAGGAGCCTGCGCACTTGGCGTAAGGGCCTGGCGTCACTCCTTTAAAGGAAGTGCGGCTATGTCGAATTTTAGTACGGTCTATCCCCAACTTGCGGATTGTGTTTGGATATAGCAGGTTTAGATCGCTGCCTCCGTCCATCAGGACTTGTGTAAATTGTAGTCCGTCGATTATAGGATCCAATATCAGAGCAGTCCATCCTGCATTCCGGACACTTCTGGAATGATCCAGGTGGTCAAAAGTTATTGGTTTCGACATCCAATCTCGAGGTTCCGCTGGGGTGGGCCGTGCGGGACCGTCTTAGCGGGTGCCGCATTTTTCCATGTTATCACATGAAGTGAGTTTACTGCTTTGACTTCTTTTGGGAAAGTCTTTTGTTTTCCGGTGCTCTGCTGGTGGGGTTTATCATCATCCTCGCTTGATGCGTCGAGCCCCTTGTGTTCGGCGTTTAATCAGCCGGACTGTTTGAAAACCCAACAATCTCGGTGGGTGTGGTTTGCAGGCCTTCCGGGGGTACTGTGGATTTGACATATCCGACCCAAAATTTTGTTTAAGTTGGATAGCTCATCACTGTTATCCTTAAGAGGCAGTGTTTTGTTGTTTGGCCGCGAGTTTTTGAATCCGGCGTTGACCGCCGTGTTCTTTGGGCTTTTCTCTTTATTCCGACGCTGATCTTTTCTGCGCCGTGATTTCCATTTCCATCTCTGATCTCGGATGTACTTGGGTCGCTGGTGCTGCATCTTGCTAGCCAGCTATCTTCCCCCGTGCAAAAGCGGGTCATGAGGCTTGTTAGCGCGGACATTGTCCTCGGCTTTTCTTGACCGAGGTGTCTGGCGAGCCATTCGTCTCGGACGTTGTGTTTGAAAGCTGCTAAGGCTTCGGCGTCCAGACAGTTGACTATTTGGTTCTTTTTGGTAAGGAACATATTCCAGAATTTGCGCGCTGACTCTCCGGGCTGTTGAGTTATATGACTTAGATCGGCTGCATCCGGAGGGCGGACATAAGTCCCTTGAAAATTTGCTCTAAACGCGTCCTCAAGCTCTTCCCAACTTCCAATAGTGTTTTCTGGGAGGCATTTGAGCCAATGACGGGCTGGCCCTTTGAGCTTGAGGGGCAAATATTTTATGGCGTGGAGATCATCTCCTCTAGCCATGTGTATGTGTAGTATATAATCCTCTATCCAGACTCCAGGGTCTGTTGTTCCGTCGTAAGCCTCTATGTTTATGGGTTTAAACCCTGCTGGGAATTCATGATCCAGCACCTCATTGGTGAAACATAGTGGGTGTGCGGCGCCCCTGTATTTGGGTGTACCGCTGTCTTCGGACACTTGACGTGTTGTGTTGCTTCCTGGGGCCCTCTTTTTTGGCCCGTAAATGGACCTGGCTGGGCCATCTGTTTTTCCAGGGTCATGAGTCGGCTTGTGTGCGGCGCCGCTTGTAGATTTTGGCCTATCATCTGGCCGTCTATCCGGCCAGGCGGCCTCTTTGTTTTTTGACTTTGGGGGCTCTATGGCTTCCTCGTCAAATTCTGGCAGCAGCTTGCGCTTCGGGTAGCTCTTTGATTGATTGCTATTGCCGTATTTGTCCGCGGTTTTGAGCACTTTGCTCCACCTCATTCTGAGTATGTCTTCCGCTGTTTTGAGCTTCCGTTTTTCCTTCTTCAAGCTTCTTGCAGTGGCAACGAGTCTTTTCCGAAGATTTTTGTTCTCCGGTGGTGTGTCTGGCGTGAGGTCGTCTGGACTGTTGGTTTCGCCGGGCATGGATTGGATATCCGACTCGTCCTGTTCGGACGGTTACTTGGCTGCATGTTCGTCGTCCACTGGTTTGCCCTACTCTATTGCTGGGTCATTAGGAGCGCTGTTGTTGTCGAGGCGGGACTTAGGGCGGCGTCTACGTCGCCGTTTTGGTTGTTTATCGGCGGGATTATCTTTTGCCGCGCCCCGTTGGTCCTCGTTATCGCTTCCTTTTGGGGTATCCACCATATATACATCGTGTGTTGGGGTGGTCTTCCAGTGTCCTGTAGGCGCTGGTTCTTGATCGTCTCCGTCATCGTCGTCCATGCCGTCGATGTCTTCGGAGTCATAGTCTAGCATGTCTGTTAGATCGTCGACAATGGCTACAAAGTGGGTGGTGGGTGGGCTTTGAATTTCTTCGTCGTCCACATCCCAACCATCCTGGCCATAATCTGGCCAGGGCTCTCCGGATAGCGAGAGATGCTTTAGCGAATTTAGAATGTCGCCAAGGGGCGAGTGCTGAAAGATGTCCGTAGCGGTGAACTCTATGATCAGCGCCCAATCGGTTTCGATTGGCAGGGGCGCAGGAGGTTCGGAGTCCGGAAGGGAGTCCGGCACCTCGGAGTCACGAGCTTTATAGGGGACAAGGTCAGTGTTCGGCTCCATCGCCGCGGAAGTTGCAGCCCCCGAGGCGGTGTCCAGCCACCGATCCTCGATCTGGGCGATCGGCTCCGGACTGAGGGCCGGAGCGGATTCGTGTGCGGCCACCAAGGCACTATCCGGCGGCAGAGCTAAATCATGCCCACCGCGACAGTGCGGCACGCTCGGCTGTGCCTCGAGTCCGTCGGAGATCAAGTCCCCGCGGATATCGGCCGTGAAGTTTAGGCTTCCAAATCTGACCTGACGGCCAGGGGCGTAGCTTTTGATCTGCTCCAGATGGCCAAGTGAATTGGCCCGCAGTGCGAAGCCGCCGGATATGAAGATCTGTCCGGGAAAAAAAGTCTCACCCTGGACGGCGTTGTTGTTGATTGAAGAAGCCATCGAGCCTATTGGTGACGACACAGAGGAACTCTCAATGAAAGCACCAATGTCGGTGTCAAAACCGGCGGATCTCGGGTAGGGGGTCCCGAACTGTGCGTCTAGGCGGATGGTAACAGGAGACGAGGGACACGATGTTTTACCCAGGTTCGGGCCCTCTTGATGGAGGTAAAACCCTACGTCCTGCTTGATTTATATTGATGATATGGGTAGTACAAGAGTGGATCTACCACGAGATAAAGGAGGCTAAACCCTAAGAGCTAGCCTATGGTATGATTGTTGTAATGGAGGTTATGTCCTACGGACTAAAGCCCTCCGGTTTATATAGACACCGAAGAGGGGTAGGATTACACAAAGTCGGTTACAATGGTAGGAGATCTACATATCCGTATCGCCAAGCTTGCCTTCCACGCCAAGGAAAGTCCCATCCGGACACGGGACGGAGTCTTCAATCTTGTATCTTCGTAGTCTTGGAGTCCGGCGGACGATGATAGTCCGGCTGTCCGGACACCCCCTAGTCCAGGACTCCCTCAGTGCCCAAGATGATCTGCCTATGGATGCCCAAGTTACAGGTATGCTAATCTTCTGATCCATGTCCAAGCAAATAAGAGTCACTCCACATATTGACCATGTTGCTGCTTTGTCTAGAGGCCTGACACTACATAATTACTAACCTCCCTTGACAATTCACTCATTCCATACCATACTATGTGCATTATATTATTATGGAGGTAATTATACAATGATAACTTTACTTCCATGTCATGCTTTCTCCACAATTTTAGAAAGTGAAATCTGTCTCTAGCATGCATGTGATTCTTGCATTGATATTTATTTATTTGGATAACCTAATTAACTTCTTCCACACTCGTGAAAATTAGATAAGTGCTTTTTCATGTGTGACTTATTGACTGTGTTGTTGCTCTGAATCAGGTTAGTGCCATAATGTATGAAATCAGCATTTTGATGTGGGAGTTCAGTGCTCGTCATGTGGCTAATCAGGCAAAGACCTCAGAGGAGCGAGGAATGTTAGAAACCCCAATTCGTGCTCGGCAAATAGTCCCGCGTATTCGTGGCCTTTATGGGATGGACATTTTTACAAAGTGAACGATCGGATGAGTCCATATTTGGATTATGGGGCACGTCCGCTGTTGGCAAGACACGGCTTCTTTCTCTTATTGCTCATAGCTATGCTGATTCATTTCGTCACGTCATATTTCTTGATGGTGGCAGTTGCCTGAGAGTCATGCAAAATCATTTCGCATATTTTTTGAAATTGGATTGGGAGACAATCTCATTGTTAGAGGAGCATTACCGAGCTAAAATCATTATGGAGTACCTAGAGCATGTCACTTTTTTGGTTCTGTTAGACGATGTGCAAGATGAAGTCTACCCAGATTTAACAGCTCTTGGTTTGCCGATGGCTCTTGGGCATCGGCAAAAAGTTGTTCTTACGCCGAGGAGTCAGGTAGTATGTGCTCGCATGGAATGCACCATATCAAACACTCTAGAGATGAAGTGTCTTGGGGATGAAGATGCTTGGAGTCTTTTCGAGTATAATGCCGGAGTAAAAATCACAGAAGCTGATACTGAAATTTATGAATATGCAAAACAAGTAATATATATTTCTACATAATAACTTTTCAGATATACGTTTAACCTACAAATAAAAACTGTGCACTATAATTTATAGTTTATATTGGTTATTAGATGGTTTCAGAATGTGGAGGGTTGCCTAGAGCCATATGTGCTATTGGCCTGGGCATTCGGTTACACCGAACCGATCGGTTCGGTGCCTCGGTCTATTTTTAATTTCGGTTTCCTAATTTTATGGACCGATCGGTCTTCTGAGAATTCACTAACCGAGGCTTTCGGTCCAGCGAGAATTCGGCTCGGTCCTCGGTTATAACCGAAGGGGACTTTTTTCTACGGAAACACTAACGCCCACATGTGTGGGCGTTCTCCAACTCGCCCACACGTCTAGATAGTCGTTGATTGTCTTTTGCACGAATCTTCACACGAAAAGGTGGATTTGATGTGCCACGTAGGACGGGGCTAGTGTGTGGACGTTGGAGAGTTTGCCCACACGCCCCGCATCACGTTGTTGCCAGCTGCGATATGTGGGCGAACTAGTTTCTGCCCACACATCCACCACCTAGTCCATGCGCGTGTGGGCGAACTGATTTTCGCCCACCTAGACCATGCGCGTGTGGATCCTAAACACTCGCTTGGTGTCCTGCAGTTCCCAATAACATAAAACATAAGGCCTTGGGGAATTGCCCAAAACAATTGCATTACAGCATGGGAAATGAATCAGAGAAATCAGTTGCGGATAAAAGCAACCATAGTGATAAAAAAGATATGCCAAGCCTATCCTTTAATCAGGATTTTGTTTAGGATGTGCCAAGCATTTAAAAAAACAGACTATGAATCAGGATTTTGTTGCAAACATACTGAATGATGGAATGAGAAGAGGAATATATTCATGAAATAAAGCAAGAGAGATAAAGTTGAAAGGAAAGAAGTGCAGAGCTTGCAGGTGAAAAACATCATATAAAATGTATAATCACCAATCAGGCAATTTCAAGATATCATGACTTATTGTTGTGATTAAAACAAAGCTAGTTGATGAATGATTGGAATCCGCTATTCACTGAATAAATATATTCATGGCGTAGTTTCAGTTTTGTGCCATGAAGAGAGACCGTCGAGGGTGATATCTAGAACAGAGATGACCATATATATCAAGAATGGTGAGGTATGAAGAAAACAAACTCTCTAAGGAACACATGCAGGTAGGTATTTTTTTTTTCTTGGATTCTATTGCTTCTACCTGAATCTCAAGGTATACAGTGACAGCCACGATTAGCGGAATTAAGCAACAACGACATGCTCTCTGATTTCAATGTAACATGTTTCAATTCCTCTATAACCCTTGTGTTTTATCAAAACAAGCGCACAAACAAGATAATCATTGAAATAATATTATGTTCTCAACAAGGCTATGTGCATTCTTCTCAAGTCTGAGATATGCACGTACAGTGGTCTTAGATCGATTGATAATCACCAGAACTAACTACAGTACATAGTCTGTGAATCAAAAGTGAGAAAATACCAGGAAGATGATTTGTGTAGTTGCAAGAGCTCAGGGGAAAGGGGAGTAGGCGGACCTGCTTGCTGGAGCTCCTTGACTGGCCAGTTGAACGTGCAGCCACAGTCGAGAGAGTGCTACTACCTTACATGAGAGCATGTTAAATGGAAAAAACTCAAATCCCTAACAAGAACATTTTTTGAAAGATCCATAAAATCCAGATCGGATAGGGGGACTAACACGAACTCATCTTTCACGCGAGCACCGCCACTCGATGGAGATGGTTGGTACCCCACGCCACTCCACGCATCATCATATTCCTCCTTCACGCGAGCACCGCCGCTCGGCAGCCTCCACATCCGCCGGCTCGGCTCCCTCGGCGGCCGCTGTGCCCCATGCCGACATGAGCGCCCATCCAAAGGGAAATAAAGAAGTAGACAACAAAACAAAGAGCGATGTTAATATAACCACATCATTCAATTCACATGTCAAGATACAATAGGAAGTCTTTCCACCAAGCGGCTTGATACATACAATTAAACTCAGGAAAATAATTTTCACCACTCATAGATAATAAGCAGCTGTAAGGGGGCACGCACACAACCGCAGACCAGTATACATGCAAATAACTTCCAAAATAAACGTATGCCACAGGAAAAGTAAACTCCAACATATTACCAAAGAGACAATAAAAGCTCTGAACTGAAAAATCTAAGAAATGCTCAATTCAGTTTACTTAATAGTTACGAAATTAATTATTCTCGGTGAGGTGGTTCTGGTATACTTAAGAAAACACTTGTAGACTTCAAGTACAGATAAATACTCAAGCTACATGGAACTATAGTCAACAACATAGTTCTATAATAACAAGTGATTCCAATTAAACACAAGTGCTCAGAACCATGGAACCGGAGCTTTATAAAATCATGCTACTAATTATCTTAGACACCAATTAAACTCATATGCGGACCATGGTCAACTGTGGGTTTATACACTCGTCAGAAATATTGGCCACTAAAAACATAACAGCATTAGTACAGTCACCACATACCTCAAGTACTGAAGGACTGAGGCACTGATCATCTGTTTGACTCATTTTCACTTCTACATATGCTACTTTTATAAAGTGATCGAGCAGGGGTGCAGCATCGTCGAGCAGGGGCGGCGGCGACAGCCAGACCACCTTGAGCACCACGGTCCGGAAGCCAAGAGCATGAGCAGACCAAAATCAGAATGGATTAACCAGGAAACCCTAGACAAATCCCTAAAAAACAACAAAGCCCTTGATGAGCACATACACATCACAAAGGGAAAGACAAACAAGGGAGCAGATAATCACCTCAGCCATCTTAGAAGCCCACTCGGTGTGCTCCCTCTCCGGCCGACCCGCAAGACAGCCCCAATGCCATGCCACCGTCCCAACCGTGAAACAGCCAGAGAAGCAAGGAAGATGGTAAGAAACAAGCGAAATAAAAGGTAGTGGGCTCCAATACAAACATTAACCAGCCTAAAGACGTTGTTATTAGAAACATGACACTGTGGTTTCTGATGGTTTATCAACAAATTAAGACAAGCCGTTGAACCGACAACTTGCTTACTCTTAACCAGATGAAATCAAGGGCCATCAACAAACACTACTAGGGAAAAGCCTAGCAGCAGCGCGGGTTTTGGCCCTCTCAGTAGCGCGGGTACCGGCGCTACTAATAAGGCGCTACAGCTAACGTATAGCAGTAGCGCCTGTTGACCCACGCTACTGCTACTGATGAATAGCTGTAGCGCTCTTTGGAAAAGGGCGCTATTGATATTATCTGCAGCACTTTTCAGCAGGATCGGAAGCGCTACTGGTAAGTCGGCGCTACTGCTAAATTTCCCCCCTCGCTACTACTAGTTTTATTAGTTTTTTTCCTGCATATTTGTTTTTTATTTGTTTTGTATTTGAATAGGCTTTCTACAATAATCTTTAGCATATCATCCACATACAAATGTAATCATAGCATATACATACAATTAGTCTCATCAAATCATGTCATCATCATAATCATCATCCAACACAAAGTGGTCTCTCGTCATCACTCTCAAAAATAGCGATACAAGTCTCGCTTACTTGCAAATACATCGTCATCCATCTAAACAATGATATACGTGAGAATAGCCATCACATTGAGTACATGAGTTTGTATCCCTCTCTCGCATTAACGTGAACCCAAACTAAGTACTACGTGTCGCTTGGAAACCAAAAACCGGTACACCTGGGCATGACACTCCGGCCACTTGTCGTATATATACTCCTGGCGTAGCACTTCTTCGCCATCTATGATCTATGCACCTGCATCGTCACATGAGTCGATGATATGCAACATATATAGTTGAGCAACAGAAAGAGACAGACTTGGCAAAAATAGAAACAACATATCATAAGCATAAATAACAAAGTTCATCGTACCCAAAATGACCTAACTAGAGTGATTTTCGCTAGTCGAGGAGGAGGACGGTTTAATTACATCACAAATAAAGTTTCACCGTGCATAACTCAAAGTTTTGTCATAAAAGAAAGTATGGACTAAATGGACACATTGTCATATATCGACAATCACTCCATCATGTCGTGCCATCCATCCATGTCAGGGAGATAGTCATCGAGCTTAGTGAAAGGCTTCATGTCTAGACGCTGAGAGGCTATCCATGTTCGGACGTCTTCCCGCGACATTTGTCCTTCTGCATGGAACATCCCTGTTTTTCCGACGACCTCATTCATGATGATTTGGGCAAGTTCGCATTGGATGTTATAGAACTCAGCTCGAAGTCGATGATCCTCGATATATCCTATGTCCTTTGCCCATTGCAGAATATGGGCATCACCAGATCTAGGTGCCATGTGAAGGTTCTGGTGATCCCATCTGTACTCCAGCATGTGGTGTAGGACATAGAATCCATCATTAAGAGAATCGTTCGGTTGTTGGATGTAGCAGAAGTCGGTCTTATGGCTGAAGGCGGCCCTGCCGCCCCTTCTCTTCTTGCCCCTAACCTCTCCACCCCTTGCTTGGTAGTAGAACATAGCATTGTCGAGAACATCTTTGATGTGGGTGTAATCCTTTTTGTGAATGTTCTTCGACGAGTCCAAGTAAAGAGCGTGGGAGAATCAGGGGTAGAGGATGATGAGGATGGCGCGCCCGCCGCTGCGCAAAATAAGTACACCTCAAATTAATTAGCCTCCACCGTGCAAATGAATTATTGAAATCGAAGGAAGGATAGCAGCGCGGATGACTTACACGGGATGATAAGGCACGAGAATCGCCTCCTTGTCCTTATTGGCGAGCATGAAACTAACGATGTAATCCCTCGCGTATTCATGATGCTGTGCACAGACTCCCAAGAAGCCCTCGTGCATGTAGTACGGGTCAGCAACACAGATAAAACGTATCTGCTCAACCCCAATGATGTAGTTCATGTGCAAGGCATAAAGGCGGACAAATGTAAAATCCAGCTTCTTCACGTGAAACATGTCGGATATGTAGTCAAATCAGAGGAAGAACTTATCCGCGGGGAAGCCGTCGACGTACGACATTTGCCGCGGAACGTTAACCACGTAGAGTGGGTATCCTGGATCTTTCGAGGCGATGAGGCCTTTCTCTACCGGCAGCACATCGTCATGAAGTCTCCTTAGATCGCCGAATCTGGCCCGTAGCGCTGTTTCAGGTAGGATTGGTCGACCGGGGATATGCCATTTATCCGCATCGGGGATATCTACACGGTCCTGAAGCCGAGGCTGCTGAGGCGGCTGGATCATAGAATCAACTTTTTTGCCTTTCCTCGCTCTCTTCCTAGACTTCTTTACCACCGGATGGTCATCAATAATACGTTGAGACGGTAATTCAGGCACCGACTCATGACGCTCAAACCCTGAGGAGGCGCCAGTATAGACATACTGTTCAGCGCCATCGTCATCCTCATCCTCATCCATGGCGACGTCATCAGCGACTAATGGATCCACCTGCTTACCCCGTCCGCTATTACCCAACCCGACACCCGACGCTAATTGGGTAGGTGGGGTGTTGATGTTCATACCTTGCTGAGGATGCGTGCTCGTGGGTGTGCTCCCGGCCGCCTCCAGACGAAGCAGACTCTTTGGCCACAACAGGACCCACCCATTTCAACAATCACCAAGCCGTCGCGGGGTCTCGTCGTCATCCCCCACTAGTATTAGAGGAGGCAAATTCTCGTGGCCCGGTTTGACACTGGCCACGGAAACCTTGAAGACGTTCGGGGGATCGACCGGCTGTGGAACAATGGTTCCTTCGGCTCCATTATCGTCCCCTTCCCCACGTCCACCTTCTGTTCACCGATGGTGTACAATATGGTGCACGGGGTTTCGTCGGCCTGCAAAGAGAAGTCGAGAGAGTGCTACTACCTTACATGAGAGCATGTTAAATGGAAAAAACTCAAATCCCTAACAAGAACATTTTTTGAAAGATCCATAAAATCCAGATCAGATAGGGGGACTAACACGAACTCATATTTCACGCGAACACCGCCACTCGATGGAGATGGTTGGTACCCCACGCCACTCCACGCATCATCATATTCCTCCTTCACGCGAGCACCGCCGCTCGGCAGCCTCCACATCCGCCGGCTCGGCTCCCTCGACGGCCGCTGTGCCCCATGCCGACATGAGCGCCCATCCAAAGGGAAATAAAGAAGTAGACAACAAAACAAAGAGCGATGTTAATATAACCACATCATTCAATTCACATGTCAAGATACAATAGGAAGTCTTTCCACCAAGCGGCTTGATACATACAATTAAACTCAGGAAAATAATTTTCACCACTCATAGATAATAAGCAGCAGTAAGGGGGCACGCAGACAACCGCATACCAGTATACATGCAAATAACTTCCAAAATAAACGTATGCCACACGAAAAGTAAACTCCAACATATTACCAAAGAGACAATAAAAGCTCTGAACTGAAAAATCTAAGAAATGCTCAATTCAGTTTACTTAATAGTTACGAAATTAATTATTCTCGGTGAGGTGGTTCTGGTATACTTAAGAAAACACTTGTAGACTTCAAGTACAGATAAATACTCAAGCTACATGGAACTATAGTCAACAACATAGTTCTATAATAACAAGTGATTCCAATTAAACACAAGTGCTCAGAACCATGGAACCGGAGCTTTATAAAATCATGCTACTAATTATCTTAGACACCAATTAAACTCATATGCGGACCATGGTCAACTGTGGGTTTATACACTCGTCAGAAATATTGGCCACTAAAAACATAACAGCATTAGTACAGTCGCCACATACCTCAAGTACTGAAGGACTGAGGCACTGATCATCTGTTTGACTCATTTTCACTTCTACATACGCTACTTTTATAAAGTGATCGAGCAGGGGTGCAGCATCGTCGAGCAGGGGCAGCGGCGACAGCCAGACCACCTTGAGCACCACGGTCCGGAAGCCAAGAGCATGAGCAGACCAAAATCAGAATGGATTAACCAGGAAACCCTAGACAAATCCCTAAAAAACAACAAAGCCCTTGATGAGCACATACACATCACAAAGGGAAAGACAAACAAGGGAGCAAATAATCACCTCAGCCATCTTAGAAGCCCACTCGGTGTGCTCCCTCTCCGGCCGACCCGCAAGACAGCCCCAATGCCATGCCACCGTCCCAACCGTGAAACAGCCAGAGAAGCAAGGAAGATGGTAAGAAACAAGCGAAATAAAAGGTAGTGGGCTCCAATACAAACATTAACCAGCCTAAAGACGTTGTTATTAGAAACATGACACCGTGGTTTCTGATGGTTTATCAACAAATTAAGACAAGCCGTTGAACCGACAACTTGCTTACTCTTAACCAGATGAAATCAAGGGCCATCAACAAACACTACTAGGGAAAAGCCTAGCAGCAGCGCGGGTTTTGGCCCTCTCAGTAGCGCGGGTACCGGCGCTACTAATAAGGCGCTACAGCTAACGTATAGCAGTAGCGCCTGTTGACCCACGCTACTGCTACTGATGAATAGTTGTAGCGCTCTTTGGAAAAGGGCGCTATTGATATTATCTGCAGCGCTTTTCAGCAGGATCGGAAGCGCTACTGGTAAGTCGGCGCTACTGCTAAATTTCCCCCCTCGCTACTACTAGTTTTATCAGTTTTTTTCCTGCATATTTGTTTTTTATTTGTTTTGTATTTGAATAGGCTTTCTACAATAATCTTTAGCATATCATCCACATACAAATGTAATCATAGCATATACATACAATTAGTCTCATCAAATCATGTCATCATCATAATCATCATCCAACACAAAGTGGTCTCCCGTCATCACTCTCAAAAATAGCGATACAAGTCTCGCTTACTTGCAAATACATCGTCATCCATCTAAACAATGATATACGTGAGAATAGCCATCACTTTGAGTACATGAGTTCGTATCCCTCTCTCGCATTAGCGTGAACCTAAACTAAGTACTGCGTGTCGCTTGGAAACCGAAAACCGGTACACCTGGGCATGACACTCTGGCCACTTGTCGTATATATACTTCTGGCATAGCACTTCTTCGCCATCTATGATCTATGCACCTGCATCGTCACATGAGTCGATGATATGCAACATATATAGTTGAGCAACAGAAAGAGACAGACTTGGCAAAAATAGAAACAACATATCATAAGCATAAATAACAAAGTTCATCGTACCCAAAATGACCTAACTAGAGTGATTTTCGCTAGTCGAGGAGGAGGACGGTTTAATTACATCACAAATAAAGTTTCACCGTGCATAACTCAAAGTTTTGTCATAAAAGAAAGTATGGACTAAACGGACACAATGTCATATATCGACAATCACTCCATCATGTCGTGCCATCCATCCATGTCAGGGAGATAGTCATCGAGCTTAGTGAAAGGCTTCATGTCGAGACGCTGAGAGGCTATCCATGTTCGGACGTCTTCCCGCGACATTTGTCCTTCTGCATGGAACATCCCTGTTTTTCCGACGACCTCATTCATGATGATTTGGGCAAGTTCGCACTGGATGTTATAGAACTCAGCTCGAAGTCGATGATCCTCGATATATCCTATGTCCTTTGCCCATTGCAGAATATGGGCATCACCAGATCTAGGTGCCATGTGAAGGTTCTGGTGATCCCATCTGTACTCCAGCATGTGGTGTAGGACATAGAATCCATCATTAAGAGAATCGTTCGGTTGTTGGATGTAGCAGAAGTCGGTCTTATGGCTGAAGGCGGCCCTGCCGCCCCTTCTCTTCTTGCCCCTAACCTCTCCACCCCTTGCTTGGTAGTAGAACATAGCATTGTCGAGAACATCTTTGATGTGGGTGTAATCCTTTTTGTGAATGTTCTTCGACGAGTCCAAGTAAAGAGCGTGGGAGAATCAGGGGTAGAGGATGATGAGGATGGCGCGCCCGCCGCTGCGCAAAATAAGTACACCTCAAATTAATTAGCCTCCACCGTGCAAATGAATTATTGAAATCGAAGGAAGGATAGCAGCGCGGATGACTTACACGGGATGATAAGGCACGAGAATCGCCTCCTTGTCCTTATTGGCGAGCATGAAACTGACGATGTAATCCCTCGCGTATTCACGATGCTGTGCACAGACTCCCAAGAAGCCCTCGTGCATGTAGTACGGGTCAGCAACACAGATAAAACGTATCTGCTCAACCCCAATGATGTAGTTCATGTGCAAGGCATAAAGGCGGACAAATGTAAAATCCAGCTTCTTCACGTGAAACATGTCGAATATGTAGTCGAATCGGAGGAAGAACTTATCCGCGGGGAAGCCGTCGACGTACGACATTTGCCGCGGAACGTTAACCACGTAGAGTGGGTATCCTGGATCTTTCGAGGCGATGAGGCCTTTCTCTACCCGCAGCACATCGTCATGAAGTCTCCTTAGATCGCCGAATCTGGCCCGTAGCGCTGTTTCAGGTAGGATTGGTCGACCGGGGATATGCCATTTATCTGCATCGGGGATATCTACACGGTCCTGAAGCCGAGGCTGCTGAGGCGGCTGGATCATAGAATCAACTTTTTTGCCTTTCCTCGCTCTCTTCCTAGACTTCTTTACCACCGGATGGTCGTCAATAATACGTTGAGACCGTAATTCAGGCACCGACTCATGACGCTCAAACCCTGAGGAGGCACCAGTATAGACATACTGTTCAGCGCCATCGTCATCCTCATCCTCATCCATGGCGACGTCATCAGCGACTAATGGATCCACGTGCTTACCCCATCCGCTATTACCCAACCCGACACCCGACGCTAATTGGGTAGGTGGGGTGTTGATGTTCATACCTTGCTGAGGCTGCGTGCTCGTGGGTGTGCTCCCGGCCGCCTCCAGACGAAGCAGACTCTTTGGCCACAACAGGACCCACCCATTGCAACAATCACCAAGCCGCCGCGGGGTCTCGTCGTCATCCCCCACTAGTATTAGAGGAGGCAAATTCTCGTGGCCCGGTTTGACACTGGCCACGAAAACCTTGAAGACGTTTGGGGGATCGACCGGCTGTGGAACAATGGTTCCTTCGGCTCCATTATCGTCCCCTTCCCCACGTCCACCTTCTGTTCGCCGATGGTGTACAATATGGTGCACGGGGTTTCGTCGGCCTGCAAAGAAAAGTCTGCGACGTGAGACATCCGAAAGGCAACAAAAACGGGAGATTATACATTTATATTGAAGGGGGCCGGTGTGACAGATACCGTGAAGGCGTCGAGCTCAGCCAAAGAGGAGGCACCACCGAGCACATCCGGTGCAGCAGCCGGTGCGGGAGCAGGTACGGGAGCAGGTGCGGGAGCCGGTACGGGAGCAGGTACGGGAGCCGGTGCGGGAGCAGGTGCTCCCAAGAAGTCAGCAAGGGGAAAGTCCTCTGCATTTTTTTCTGGATTTTGCCTTGTCCAAGTGTAAACGCCCGTCACCAAGGAAGTAGATATATCTGCAATCGCCTGTTTTGCGGCAGCTACCGCTGTTGCGACTGTCTGAGATGATTTCTTCTCAACCGCAATCTCAACCTTCTTGTCGATGCTTTCTTCAATTAACCTCCGTCTTTCCTTTTTCTCCTTCGTGGTCTCACGGTAGTACTTCTTCCACGTGGCGCCGTCTCCGACACTGTGCACGCGTCCATACGACGGTCGAGTATCCACCGATTGTTGTTTCAATATGCTCAACGCCCGGTTGAATGGAGTGTCCCACTTGGGCCTCGCCAATGCCTCAGACGGCGAGTCGCTTTCGGCCGCAATCCGGTGCTGCTCTCTCTGCAAAAGGCACAAGGATCGTTTACAAATATGAGTAACGTGTGCAGTCGAATTGATTAGAAACTAAAATTACCAGCAGTCTCATGAACTCCGTAATGACCGGTGTTGTCTCGTAAACCTTCTTCACTTGGTCCCAACGGTGCCGGGCCCTCAGGACGTCACGCTCCTGCGGGACGGTGAAATCCGCCAAGGGGTCTGGGATGCCCAGACTCGCGACTTCCGCGTCCACTTGGCCCATTTGGACCTCTTTCCGCCGTAACCACGGCTTCCGAGGTGGTGGGTCCCAATGTTCCTCTTTTGAAGCCCCTTCATGTACTTAGACTTTTTTTTGGCAGCTTCAGCCTCGCAAGCCTCCTTGAATATTTGAAACTGCTCTTCTGTGATTGTCGGATTATCCTTTACAATCTCGGAGTAGGGTTGCCCGTCGTTGATCTTTGCTTTCACTCGATTTTTCCAGGCGGCCAACACGTCACTAAACTTGGTCATGGCGTGTTTGTTTATCTTCTTCATTGCCGGGTCCTTGTCTGGATCTTCATAATCCTTCTCATTCCGGCCCGGGAACAAGAATATCTGTTGAAACTTCTTTAGGAGGGAGCTCCTCATATTTTCTATCTTCTTTAGTTTCTCATCGTTGATGGTGGCGGTTGTCCGTATGATGCAGCCTATTTGATTGCCGTAGCAGCGGCGCGCTTCCTCGGGCGCCTTTGGCTCAAAATTGCCGTCGTCCACCTCCGTGACCACCAGTCTAGTAGTCCTGAGTTTGTTAGGAACCCGTTGCCTCTTTGCTTTCGGTTCTACACCGGCTCCGCTCCCCGAGGCAGCACCGATCTCAGTGCCGGTCTCGATGCCGGTCTGAATCTCAGCGCCGGTCTCAGTCTCAGCACCGGTCTGCGTGTCGGTCTCAGCACCGGTCTGCGTGTCGGTCTCAATCCCTGATGCTACCGGTGGGCCCCGCAACAACATCTGTTGATCGTAGGTAAGGCTAAAAAATCCGTCTGCCGCCCGGTAGACGTCGTCGCAACCACCAGAACCCTGTCCTTCATCGTTGCTAGCCATGTTTCCTATGATTAAATCTAGCCAATTAATTCTAGACCTAATAAAATGAATAATGACATAAAAAAGGACTATTGTTTTGCAGGAATGTTGACTCCTTCCTAGTGCGGCAAATCCCGGGCACTCGATATGTCCTAGTTTGTAGCACAAGTCATTCCGAAATTCACGGGAAATTTCGGCATGACCTTTGCTAAAAAGTGGACAAATAGAGAACCTGAAATTTGCCGGAACAGAAATGAATCAACATTCCGGCAAAACATAGGCCACTCAGCATCATTCCCTGGAAACAACAAAGCCACTTGGGCACAATCGAACAACTTCAATGAAAAGATATAACATGACCACTTCAATGAAAAATAAAATTTGCCTAAATTCTTTTCCTTGAAAAATAGTGGTCTTTTCAAAAATCAAAAACCTTTGCAAAATGACCTCACTAAACACAGAACCCAATTAAATTGCAAAGGAACTCCATTTCTCTAACCCTTCTGACCTAATGCTCTAAAATAAAATTTTCCTCTAACCTAGCCAATCTACTTAACCTAGCTTGTTAATTCAACGAACCTAATTAACCTACCTATTTAACCTAGTTAGTTAATCTAGTTTACCTAGATAATTAACCCTAATTAAACTAGTTAACGCAGCTAGTTCTCTGTCAAAGCCTAAAATAAATTTTTGCACTAATTAATCTGGATAATTAACCTAATTAAACTAGTTAACCTGACTAGTTCTCTGTCAAAGCCCTAACTAAGTTTTTGCACTAACCTAGATAATTAACCTAATTAAACTAGTTAACCTAACTACTTCTCTGTCAAAGCCCTAACTAAATTTTTGCCCTAACCTAGATAATTAACCTAATTAAACTGGCTAACCTATGCATGAGAGAGAGGAGGGGTGGGGGCTTACAGATGATGGCTCCGGTGGTGGCGGCGGAGGCAGTGGTGGCGAGGGAGGCAGGGGCATCTCTGGTGACGGTGAGGGAGGCAGGGGCGTCTCCGGTGACAGCGAGGAAGGCAGTTATGTCGAGGAAGGATCCGGTGGCGTCGACGGTGGCTCCGGTGGCGTTGACGAGGCTGCGTGGCTCCGTGGCGTTGGGGGCGGCTCCGGTGTCGTCGACGGCGCACGACTCTGGTGGCGTCGACGTCGGCGGCGAAGTGGGGCGACGGTGAATCGGGAAGACGGCGGCGCGCGGGGTGGGTTGAGGGGTTTGGGGGAGAAGTGGTGGCCGGGGGGACACGGTTTTTTGGTTAAGTCAAACTTAGCGGTAGCGCGTTTTGCAAAATGCGCTATAGCTAAGATAGCTATAGCGGTTTTCGCAAAACGCGCTGCTGCTATAGCTATGTAAATATCTTCCTTTTTAAATTTCCTTTCTGTTTCTATAGCGGGGGTCTAGGACACGCGTTGCAGCTACGTTAGCTATAGCGCCTCTTACAAACACACGCTGCTGCTATGCCTTCCTCCGTTTTTTCGCTTTTTCGTTTATTTTGCTTTACATTTTATTTTTTCCTTTCTCCTTTTCCTATTTCTTTCATTTTCATTTACTTTTCTATTTTTTTCATCTTATTTTATTTCCGTTAGTAGTAGCGCTCTTCTTAGGAAACACGCTGCTAATTATGCCCTAGCGGTAGCGCGTTTCTTCCAAGCCCGCTACTGCTATGCGTAGCCTATCATTCTGCCAATGGGAATATTAGTAGTAGCACTTTTGCAACTATACACGCTACTGCTAAGGTTGTATCTGTAGCGCGGTTTTTCTTCAATCGCTACTGCTATATAGCACTAGCGCGCTTTTTTGACCCGCGTTGTTGCTAAATTTCTGTGTATAAGGTTTTCCCTAGTAGTGAAACAATAAAAGTCAAGAAAAACTTATATGCAATAAAGGTATGAGAGAGAAGAAATATTCACATAAAACGGCTATAAACACTGGAGCATAAATAAGCAACACCTTTAAATACAAATAAAAAGGGTTCAGGGTTCAATGCATAGTGGGCTCAGATTTGCCTTTCCTCGATCATATAATCTACCCCCGCCATCTCTTGTCACCAGATTAATCTGTTTATACAGTGGAGCTGCCCTGGTTATCACTCAACAAGAATGACCATCCAAGGACAGAACAATAAGTATCACATGATCAAAAAAGATTCTAGAGACAAGAGGGAGGACCCAACTTGATACCCACAGGTGCCTTGATTGCTCAAAGGAACACTTATTTCAGCCCCAGCGAATCATCATCGCCCTAGCAAGGATGGCTTCCAACCGGTGGCACACGTGCGAATAAAAAGGGTTCAGGCTTCAATGCATATGGGCTCAGATTTGCCTTTCCTCGATCATATAATCTACCCCCATCATCTCTTATCACCAGATCAATCTGTTTATACAGTTGAGCTGCCCTGGTTATCACTCAAT
Organism: Triticum dicoccoides; assembly: GCF_002162155.2. Classification (NCBI taxonomy): domain Eukaryota; kingdom Viridiplantae; phylum Streptophyta; class Magnoliopsida; order Poales; family Poaceae; genus Triticum; species Triticum dicoccoides. The sequence continues at coordinate 825,740,050 of NC_041385.1, forward strand.
AAGAATGACCATCCAAAGGACAGAACAATAAGTATTAGAGGATCAAAAAGGATTCTGGAGACAAGAGGGAGGACCGAACTTGATACCCACGGCTAATCATCATCGCCCTAGCAAGAATGGCTTCCGACCGATGGGGCACGAGATATCTCATTTTGGGAGTAACTATTCATTCCCGTAGTAACTTTTTTTTATCCGACGGACGAGGTCATTGCAGGGGTCGATCCAACGGCCCAAGATCCATCAAGCAACCAGATCCGACGGCCAGGAATCCCAAATCGCTGAGGAGCAGCCTGAGGAGCTTCTATTCTTATTTCTGGATGGACTTATTTCTGGATGGACTTATTTCTGGATTTCTGGATGGATCACCGGATCAATATGTTCTTACGAGGGTTTAACTGCCCTGGTTATCACTCATTAGAAATGACCATCCAAGGACAGAGCCACTAAAATAAGAACGTGATCAAAACAGCTCAAAGAAACAAGGGAGGATCCAAATTAATACCCACAAGTGCCTCGACTACTTGAGAGCATGCCTATATCAGCCATAACTGGTCATCATAGCCCTGGCCATGTCCCATATAGTCGCCGAAGCAAAGCAGGGGAAGATGGAGCTCACAGAGGGAGGTTGTAGCCGAGGTAGTACTCAGAGGGCATCGGGGTTGCGCCTAAACGCCATCCAACTAGTGAGGAACCACGTCGGAGTTGCGCCTTGCACCATCCCGCCGACGAGCACGAAAGCCATGGGCACCAAAGTGGCCAAGGAGGCGAGGAGGTGATATATAGCACATCTAGGAGCACCATCAGAGACGACCGGGGCAAGAGCAGGTAGGGAGAGAGGCGATGCGGCGGGGAGAGGAAAGGGCACGACGTGAGTGCATGCCTGCAGGGAGCGGAACATCAGCTATTTTTTCTTTCGGAGTATATAGGAAGTATCAAACATATCATATAAGAGAGCATACAAATGACAGAGCTTGTTTAAGATATTTTGTCACATCAAGTAGTTTAGATAAGAAAAGACTAACCCAGAATTACAAATAATTGGAGCGAGTGATAGATTTATTATTCTGATAATTTGGTAGTGACTATACATAAATAATTCATTCGCCAACAGTAAAAAATATGCGATGCATTATTTACACAAAACAATATTTTTTGTATAGGGTCAGAAAGATATTTCAGCATTCAAATCAATAAGGCTGAAATAATCTAAGAGTATTATCACTATAGAGCAACAATTTATGAACTCTCTGTCAGTCAAAAGTATTATCACTACAGAGCAACAATGATTTCAGAGAAGGGGATGAGTAAGGTTTGTTTGCTCAGGACTGTGCATCAACTAATCACCTAAAGTAATTTCAATAAATAAAAATTTACATATCGACCAAGATAAACGTCACGGTTAAAAAATACGTTGATAATATATACATCAATGACATCTCAAAGCTCATTTCACAACAAGACTACTGTAAACTTGATATAAATGTATAATGGCCCCATAAAGATCCCCATCTGTAGAATACAAGTGAAAAATCGTTTGGAATATGGTGTTTAGATATCACTGCAAATAAATATATAATGTCGCATGAAAAATGGTGTTTGTTCTAAATGGTCACTGAAAATACTTGTTCTAGCGCTGCAAACATACACAGATAAAGGGCAAGCCAACAACCGTAGGTATTCAGTAGGCCTATACACATACACCTATTTTCTTCTATTCAGTAGGCCAAAGCTTGATTATAAGTATGTAAGCAAACAATATGGACAGAAGGAACAAACATTGGGTGTCAAATGCAAACAGTAAGCTTCAGAGAATTTACATCTCCTAAAATCATTCACGGGATTGTAGTCTTTTGACTACATGGTAGGTTGGTAGGTAGAAATACGTTCATATACATTGACATCAACATTTTTAACCTGGGAATAGATAAAAAAACGGCAAAGACGCATCTCATATAATCAAAGTAAACATGGTAGATCCAAAGCAATATATCTAAGACTTAAATTAAGGGGAAAATGCAAACTAATTAAAGATTGAAGCCGTCAATTTCACTCCCACAATTTGCAAATTGTAATGGTCTCAGATGAACTAACTGAATATATTTACATAAGGCAAGAGAAATCATCATCACTGATATTCCCTACAGACCTAGGTCTCTGCCAAGAATCACACAAGTTCCTTCATGCTCCAAAAACCAGGCGATGTTCGAGCAAGGGAAACACGAAAAGGCGTTAGGAGAGCTCCGTCGGGAGGGAGAGGGGTAGGGTTCGTACCTTGACTACATGAGTTCACTGTAACTTCACCTCCGGATCCAGGCGAGGTACTCTGTAATTTAGAAACAGAGATTCACTACGGTGGGTCAACTACGGCACAATCGCTGGTGAGAACATCAGAAGAACTTATTTTCAAACTGAATTAAGGAAAAACAATTGTTGCAAGTAAATTTACCCTCTAATTACTGATAAAGCGCAACAACATTCAGCTAATGAGACATGAGAAGGAACTTTTCATACTGTAATAAGGAAAACTGGGCAACATCAAATATCATCTCATTGATTCTGCTATATAACATATATTCACATAAACCATAAGATATGATTGGAACTGCAATCTCTAAACCAAAACGGCAACAATAGAATCAAAGTCCACTGTATTACTATCTAGAAATTGAAGAGGACTACAGAAGTATTTTTAGTGTACATCAAGCTTACCAGGAAAAAAAAGCATAGCTCTTGAACTGCACATACATGCTTCACTAACAAATCTTGGCCTAGCCAAAACAAATTCACCACACCTGTACATGAACATTCAGGGAAAGAAATGAAACACCACACGTGAAAATGCATCCTGATAACTAATTAACTACTCAGCAAATCAAATGGTATGTTCGAATGCCTCTTTTGATCCTATGAAACTGTATACAACAGATAAGTAATTATCTACTCGCCAAATCCAGTAGTATATTTCAGTGACTCTTCTTATCCTTTCTCTGAAACTAATACAAAAGAGAACTAATTAGCCACCCGCAAATCGAGTGTGATATTTGAACGCCTCTTCTGATCATTTCTCTTAAACAGTTTAGTTTACACCAACTTTAGTACTGAGCAGAATATGTATGTAAATAAACCAGAGGAGACTGGAATTTACATCCCTGATTAACAAAATCAGCTATGTTACTAAAGGGCAGTGGCAAAGGATAACCATATGCAGTTAAGCCCTGCTTATCACCCAATTTCAGAACCAGTCAGCCTTCTATAAGTATTATCATGCGTGCAATCTGACACGAAGGCCAAAACAACACTATCTATCTTCACAAAAATCCATTATACGCTACGGTACATCTGAGAGTTAAGGATCTTCATTTTTATTTAGATGAAATTACTTGGTAGCTAACAAACATACCTCGAGGGATGTGCACATGAGAGATCGCCGGTGCCCTTTCTAGCTTCGGTGGCAGACATCCTCCCTTTGCCCTCCTTCCAATAGATATTAGAGTACATTAAACCAAAAACCAAAAGGGAACAAGGGAGTGGAAGACCAGGAATTAATCGGACCACAAGAAATCTAAGGGAAAAAACTAAAAGAAGGCCAAACAATACTTGTGCAGGACCAAATGACGCATCACATAGCAATGAAACTGGAGGTTAGAAAACTACTCAGACTTTCATGCCATCATGGATTCAATCTGATCTAAATGTAACCAAATAATGCATCGGAACCATATTGACTACTAAAAGGGCAAGCACAAGCTTGCCAAATTTACCACAAATGTAGCATTGCAATCAAATGGGTCCAATCTTGATGAAAGCGAAAATGTATCATATAGCACGCACGCACACGAACAGTCACATTATCCTCATCTTGCTGAAAGCAAAAAATGTATCATGTACTGTAAATTCATACCTTGACCTGCAAAGGGTATGGTCCAGTTTCAATCATGTTGGCCTTTAGATAAGTTTGTGAACAACAACTTCACCACCTGCACAAAAAGCAGAGGAAAGCTAGTAAATACTTCCAACATGTTCACCTCAGTATAGTGGTCCTACTTATCCAACGACCCATATATCTCAAATAGAACAGCTTAATATCTCAAACAACAGTGAACGTCCAGCATGTTCTCCAAAGTTACATAATATAACATGTTCAAAGGTTGTCAAGATCAAAAAATAGCGAGGGGATTTTGTAGTCACATGGCAAAGGTAATAAAATTTCTTTTAATATAAATCTCAGACATCTCAATGAAATAAATAATTTGATACATAATTGAAACTGAACCCTAATCTTTTGTTGTTGAGTTGTCTTTTCGTGACTATCAACACTTTCAGTTTTAGCGTATGAGATGTTTCTCTGCGTCCTCCTCCTCCCCAAGAAGTTAGGTATTAATTTTGAAAATTGACATTTGAGTGGTTTGGCGACATGGCATAGTATCGGGAGGTTTCTGTGAGGAGCGAGGTGAGACGGCCACTGCCGCTGAAGGAGTGGGGATGATGCCAGAATTTGACAAAATACCAAATTTGCAATTCACATGTATCGATTATCATCAGACTGTGAGACAGAGGACACCGCATAACCAAGCTACGGCAAACATGTAGAAGGGGAACCATAAGTGAAAAACGATGAAAGGAAAAACCGTAATGGTAAAAGGCATATAGTATCTTCATATATGAAAAATTATGAAAGGAAAAAAATGTAATGGTATTCTACGGGGATGTGTTGTAGCTTGCACCTTGAGATAAAACTGTTTCTGTCAGCAGCATGACTGCATCTTGCAAGAACATGTAGTCTCTCTTCTCTGTTTTGTCTTCTATGTTATGTGAACACATAAACAGAACGAATATTAGACGAAATATGAATTGTCTGGTTGCCTAAGAAAGTGCATCAGATTAAACTGTAGTATAATAAATGTTCGCTTAATGCATTCATCAACGGCTAGGGAGACCAAATCATAATAATCTAGGCAGACCACACCAAACAACAGAGGCCAATGAACATGCCATTCTTCCTATTCTCTTTCAGAAGCATCAATCCAACAGAAAACAAACCGAACCCTTTGTTTTTTCACATGTCACTCGACAAAGAACATCATTTTCTAGCAAACAAACATGAAGGTGCCAAGTAAAAACACAATTCTAAACAGACACGAGCCAAGTGGACCAATCCAAATGCACCAGACCAATCCAAAAGGCACATGTCCTGCTGCATTCACCTCTTCCTGAAAGCTCACTACAATCCTAGAGAAAGATCCCAACCCTAGCAAGATCCAGACAACTAAGAAATTGGAGAACACACTATAAAATTGTCAAGAATGATAATAAGCATGGAGAACTAAAAAGTACTATCACTTCCATGTAGCTGAGAACCTAAAATTGGCAAGAATACAACATACGCAGATTTAACAATTTCCCAAAACAATACAGATTCTAGTGTACGTGCATTGAGGAGAATATGGCCAACAAGCCAAGCAAGGCAACAAACATGTACTCTGTAAATAATCAGCTAGATCCAAGGCCTTCCTTGGCAGCAAGGTAAAAACAAAACAAGAAAGACAAAGAAAAATCTCTTCTTTGGAACCTAGCTAAATCAGAGAATTGGCTAGATAAGATAGATGTGCAGGGGTAGGAAGAGGGGGTGGAGCTCACCAGGTTCAGGGGGGTAGGAGGAGGGAGGAGCCATGAGGGCTCGTGCCTCGTCCACTTGCAGCAATTGCTACTCATCCAGATCGGAACCGACCTTGTCCACCAGAGGAGCAGGGACGCGTCCATGCACCCGCGTGACCAAAAGCAGCAACAGCGTGAGGGGAGGGGAGGGGATTAGGGTTGGAGCAGGGGGGAGGGCGGCATCCCGAGCAGGCCATTGCGTGGGCGCGGAGCAGGCATAGCACAAGCACTCGGAGGCCAAGGTCGGACGACATCGCCAGGGAATCTGCGAGCACCTTGGCCGCCGCCTGACCTGCTCACTCTCCCTCTTCTCTTCCCTTTCCTTCCCTTCCAATGACGAGAGGGCGAGGCGGCGGGCGGCGTGGTGCGAGGGAGACGAGGAGAGAGGTCCATGGCGGTGCGGTCCGAGGGACAGCGGCGGCGAGGTCTGCGGGGCGTTGGTGGCGGCGAAGTGGGCGGGGCGGCGAGGTCTGGTGGAGGGAGAGGGCTGGGGCAAGTGGGGCTGGGATGCGGGAGGATGGGGTTGAGGACGCGAGTGCGGGGGAGAGGCGGCTAGGTCATCTACACGGGAGCGGGCCCTTTTATACGAGCACTGCTAGGCGGACGACGTTATATGGACGATTTGCGGACGATGTTTAAATCCCGCGGATGAATCTTGTCCACGGCCAAGCAGCGGCCGCTAGATTTCCTAGTCGTGCACAGATCGGCCAGAGTTTGTTGTGTGTGGAGCACTTTCGCTTTTATACCTCGTGCGAGTGAAATTACGAAAATGCCCCCGGCGGGGCAGGCTATTTACGCGCGGTGGCACGAAACTAGAGTAACTATTCATTCCAGCAGTAACTTTTTTTATCCTATGGACGAGGTAGTTACAGGGGTCGATCCGACGGCCCAGATCCGATCAAGCAACCAGATCCGACGGCCAAGAATCCCAAATCGCTGTGGTGCGGGATGAGGAGCTTCTATTCTTATTTCTGGATGGACGCAAGCGGGCCGCCGACCATGAAGGAGCACGGGCGCTACCGGCCGCCGTAGAGTGGGAGCCATGGGCACTGCCGGCCGCCACCGCGGGATAGCCACGGGCGCCGCCAGCCGCCGCTGGGATTGCGATAAGTGGAAAAGGAGGCGGCGGCGCTGTATGTTGCGTGAGTGATGTCGTGCGTGAAGGAATGCACCAGCCACCAGGGATAAGCTGCGAGGGCTGCGCGTGTTGGGCTAAGAATTGGGCCGATAAAAGGCTCAGGATAACTTTCTGTACGTATCACCTAGGAGGAGCAACTAATTAACGAGTGCTCATTCGGGAGCCTCGCAACGATCAGCGTCACTTGGCGCGCTCTCAGCCATTCGCCACGTGTCACGTTTTGGGCGCTGCCTTTGGATTTTATTTTTTTATTTTTTCGCGCGCGTTTTTGGCTTTTTAAACAGTATTTTTTTGACATTTTGGTTTTCCACCGGTTTTCCCTAGCTTTTCGACCAAAAAAAAATCGAACTGTTTTTCTGTGCAAACAAACTTTTTTTTCTCGCGAGAGTCACGGTTTTGTTTTCGAGAGAGGCACGGTTGTGCTTTCGCGAGAGGCACGTCCGTGCCTCTTGGAAACGGAAAAAAAACGTGTTTTCTGTTTTTTTCCTTTCGCGAGAGGCACGGTTTTGCTTCCGTGAGAGGCACGGTTGTGCTTTCGCGAGAGTCACGACCGTGCCTCTTGGAAATGAAAAAACACATTTTTTTTTCTTTCATGAGAGGCACGGTTTTGCTTTCGTAAGAGCCACGGTTGTGATTTCGTTAGAGGCACGGGCGTGCCTCTTTCGGAAAGGGAAAAAACCCGTGCTCCCGGTTCGTTTTTTTGTCCATTTTTTCGTGAAAAAAAAGTTCGTCAAAACCTATCAACATCGGATCTAGTTTTGAAGATCTCGACATGAGGAATCCAAGGGCGAGAGCGGTTCGAGATTTGGATGCACGGTTTAAGAGATAAAACATTTTGAATAAACAAATCTATGAAAAAAGGGAAAACTCCCAGGTTATAACAAGTGGCGCACATGCAGAGCCACTTGTCGCAACATGAGGAAGTTGAAATAATCTCCGCAAGGAGTACTCTTTAATTAGTGATTTCGGGAAAAAGGTGTTTTTTTATCGTGGATGGGCTATTGAGTCGGTTAGTTCGGGGAATTCGGTCAGCTGGGTCCAACGACCGAACCCATCCAAGTAATTTCGGTTTCTGGTAATTGCTAACCGAACAAATAACTGAAGTTTCGGTCCTCGGTTATTCCGGCTTCGGTCCCGGTTTTTTCGGCTCCGTTTTTCGGTTCTCAGTTTTTTCGCCCACCTAGGCGTAGACGGAGCCACTTGCAGGGGAAAACATCCAGATGATTGGTGGTTTACCTACAAGCGTTTCAAGGGTAAAATCTGCCACTGGAACGAATGGAAGATATAGTGCCTGTTCTGGTTTAGGTAAGTGAAAACTCTAAAGTAGTGTGTGATAGCAGATTGTACATGCCCGAGTGCTCAAGAAATACCCCTGGCAAAAGCAAATGTATACTCCCTCCATGCCATATTAGTTATCGCTCAAACATATCTATCTACTTCTAGATACATCCGTCTGAGCGACAATTAATATGAGATGGAGGGAGTATTTCTGAACGGAAAATTACTTGGTAGTAGTTCTCATTATGAGGCTTGAATAAATTCAAGGCCTTGCACGGATGCCTTCTTCATGATGGTGAAGGAAATCATTCCAGAGATTGCTTAACATCAAAGTTTAGGAAACCATTCAGATTTATGTCTCTGAACAGTTCTTTGTAAGCATTTTGCCATTACCTACTCAAATCCCCAGGTTGGGCTCGAGACCAACCAGCCCCTGGGTATCCTCAGTGTCCAATGGACATGCATCCTCAGTGTCCAATTGGGGATTTCCTTTTTAGAGCTTCAGGAGTTGCATTTGGTATCAGCTTTTTTTTGTTGATATATTCTTCTTGAGGACAATTCAAGCCATTAGATGTAAAACACTGAGAGACCACATAACTGAATAATCTGTGCTAGGTATAGCTGCAACTTTAGCTGCACCAGTATTGCCAGGATATGACTCTCTAAGTCTTCCATCTGAGTCCAGCGGATAGACTTTGATGGAAGATTTACTCACACAAGTTGTAGTATTAGGCGGCACATTTTACATGGATGAGTGTCAAATGGAGTAGATAGCACAAGCCTTGGGATGTGTGTGACATTTGCACAGCAATCAAAGAGGAATCAAGTGCCTTGCACACAAGTGCATGTAATTACTATTTACTCCTTTTTAAATTAATATAAGATCTTTTAGATCATTAAAATAGTGATCTTAAAAAGATCTTACAGTATTATCAGTTTACACTTGATAGGCCTAGCCTCTGCTTTAGCTTTGCAGTTGATTTCACTCTGGTAGTGCGCATTTTCCTCAATGTCTGTTTTATGCCTGCTCATGTGAAGGACCGCTGCCCTGGTTTCAGGAAACTTGTGCTTGGCTCGTAGGAGCTGTGGAGACATGGTTGGACTTCATTACATGTTGCTGCCACAATCAAGAGATGGAAGAGTCCAGATGGCGGCAGTTTTGATGCTTACTTGTGAAAATGGTGTGATATGTTTGATGATAATACTTTCTAGTATGTGTTTTCTTGACCTGTCAGTCTTCTGATGCGTAGACACAGAGCAGAACTTCTATGGCACGGAATGCAAGAGAAGAACAGACTTGTTGTGGATGCTAAATTCTGTGCTTGTTTGTTTTGCTGTCCGTCTCATTCTGTCATTCGCCTTAAAACTTTTGCCCATAAGCACTCTGCGCTTGTATGTGTTTTCACCTAGGAGGATGCTAAATTCTGTGCTTGTATGTGTTTTCGAAATTTTATTATATAATTGGGGCCATCCGATCTCTCTTTCCCCTATCAACTGTGCGAGAATCGCTGGCCGCTGCCTCGGTAGACTTACGCCTTACACGCCAGCGACGTTGACGTACGGACTCGAGGTGAAGCACAACGGCCACCCTTCCCGGCCATGTTCGTCGTGATCGCTGATGGCCGCTGTCTGACATGCAAACAACGTTGCACATCTCTGAGTCTGGCTGCTGCCACTTCGAACATCCACAGCTGGATCTCTCAAACCATCTTTCATATGCTTGCGGACGCGCCCCGATCAATGGCCGGATAGGAGAGAAGGAAAAAAATGACCCAACTGGACCCCCCATATCTTTCATCTTTCATATGCTTGCGGACGCGCCCTGATCAATGACCGAATAGGAGAGAGAGGGAAAAAAGTAACCCAACTGGACCCCTCATATCTTTCCTATATGTCTGGTCTGTCCGTGAACCCGTGTATCTATCTGAAATATGGGGGGATATGAGGGCTCGCGGACAAGCCGGGGCGCGCCCGATCAATCCGTCACATAAGACGCGGCCTCACCCTCGACCACCTTTTCTCTTTCTTTAATCATTCTTTTCTTTCTCCATCTTTATCTACCTTAATCATGGGCAAGTGACTGGACATATGAGGAAGAAAATGAGGACTGCGCGGATGAATAAATAGAGGAGAACGTTCATCATCCGACTGATCTTTCTCTCTCATAAGCCTCCTTCTCCACGCGCCACGAACCCACGTCAGGCTGCCCACCGCTTCGCCCCAGCCTTATCCTATCTCTAACGAAGCTCCTCCACTCATTTCTTCATTTTTTTCTCCCTCTTACAACTCATCGCCAGAGGAGATTAGCCATGGTGAGCACCACCACCAGCAGCTAGAAAATCAGAAGAGTTTGACGCCGGCCGTAGGCACTAGCGTCGGAGCTCCTCCCTTGCATTGCTGCAGGCGGCATAGCTGCAAAGCAGCGTCCATGGAGCGAAGCCATGGCGAGCACCACCACAGCAGCGGGGGAACTGGGAGGTGCTGCTGGCAATCGAAACGGCGCTCGTCGACGAACGCCGGTGCTGCTTTCATCCATGGCCGCCGAGATGGGACACAGCAACTTGTCCATGGCCGTTGCGCTACGTTGCGCTAGGTTGCAATCTTGTCTGCATTGCGATGCAATCTGGTGTGCCGATGGAGCGCTCGGCGTCGGCGGCGGAGCTGCAATGGAGCGCTCGGAGCCGGCGGCGGAGCTGCAATAGAAATGCAAGTCGCCGGCGGCGGAGCTGCAATGGAGCGCTCGGAGCCGGCGGCGGAGCTGCAATGGAAGTGCAAGTCGCCGGCGGCGGAGCTGCAATGGAGCGCTCGGAGCCGGTGGCGGAGCTGCAAGTCGCCGGCTATGGAATTGCAATGGAGCGCTCGTCGGCGGCTCCCCTGTACTGCATCGCAGCGCTTGCCGACGGCTCAATGTAGCATCATCGGTGGCTCAATGCAGCGTCGTCCGTGGCTGATGCAGCTTTGCCGGCAACTCTTGCGGGAGCCCGTGTCGCAAGTCGCAACTGCACGCTTGGAGTCTTCGTTGTTGCCACGACCGGCGACAGTTACGCGTTTGCAAGGCGAGGAACGGCTGGGGCAAGCTTGGTGCTGCAAGCGAGCGGCTGCGAGCTAGTTCAGGGCTGCGACCCAGTGTGTGGGGATTTTTGGCAAGGCTGCGACACAAGGAAGACGAGGCCACGCTCGGCGTCGTATTGCGTGAGAGCGACACGGTCAAGTTGACTAATCGTACGTCTGCGAGAGCTTTGATCGGACGGCTGGGACCCGATTGATTTTTCATGAAATCAGTCGAATGATTTTTAGCAGCCGTCATAAATAGGGGTTTAAAATAAACACGCCCGGTCACTGACCGGGCACGGCCGCAGACATTTGAGGAATCGAATTAGAGGTACGTGGCTGAAGATGCTCTTGCACCTCCATGCATGCAGCCCAAAATGGTCGAGGGCGAGCAAACGAGGATTTCTTTCACAAGCCTGATCTGGCCGTGCCTCCTGGACGCCGTTGTCGAGCCATGTCCGTCCACCAAGCTACTCCTCGATTTACTGAGCCAGCGAATATCCTGGAACGTTGGGACGTTTTTTAAATTTTTGTTTTTATTGGTTCTGATGTTTTTCTTCTTGTTTTCTCTATTATTTCTATTTCTTTCGTCTTTTTGGTTTCTTTTCAAGAAGCACAGTTGTTCGTCTATGCTTTTTGTTAAACTGAAACACGCATGAAGCATAATTGTGTTTTCATAGTCCGCATGAAGCACAATTGTGCTTAAGTGTTTTTTTCTTCAAAAGTGAAATACGGTAGTGCTTCGGCTTGAAGCGCAATTGTGTTTTTGTGCTTTTCACAAAAGTGAAGCACAAATGTGCTTCCGTGTGAAAGCATAACTGCTTTTCCCGGTAAGTGAATAACAAATGTGCTTCCCCGTGAAACATACTTGTGCTTTTATGGTTATTTTCTTTTTCTTTTTATGGTTACCGTTTTTTCAGTATTTAGTCTTTTGTCTCTATTTTTTGTTTGGTTTTTGGGATTGGGCCAAAAAAATGTTCGTCGAAACCTGTCAAAGTTCGAGGATCTCAACGTGAGAAATGCAACGGTAAAACGATTCATGATTGGAACGGATGGTTCAAGAGATAAATTATTTTGATGAAACAACTCTACAAAGAAAAGCACAAACAAATCCACATGCCTCCCGTGTATGTGAAGAAATCTCACCAAAAAATTCATAGGTTGTGACAAGAATCGCACATAGATTACGCCACTTGTCACCACAAGAGAAGATGGGACTGTCCCTTGCAAAAAGTACCCCTTAAGGTTGTAGAGCACAGGGACGATGCCATCATAAGGGCATGTATGATCGACCGCCTCGGGTAGTCGCGTAATGTGATCCCCAAGTGGCCAAGTCCAACCATGATCCGTTTTGGAGTAGACATGTCTACCTGGATATGGAACAAGAAAACTGGGAACCTTCTATATGACGCATTTTGCCTCGTATAGGAGCTCGACGCAGACGGGCGACGCTCGACTTGGCCAGCCCACCGACACGAAAGCCACTTGTGTTTCCTAGTGCGCAACCTAAGAAATCCTAGAAAACAATAGAGCACGTGAGGATTGGATCCCACGATCTCGCTCACACCATACTCGCGACTGCGACCAGTTAGCCACTCCACCACACAGTCGCTGCTGAACATGAAGCGCGAAACTCTATAGCACACACATCAGGGTTGATATATGGAAAACATTTTAGAAACATTTCTTAAAAAGTGTGAACAATTTTTAAATGCCGCAAATATTTTTTGATATTCCAAATTTGTTTTCTGAAAAAATGTGAACAACTTTTGTAATATAGAATTAGAAAACACGGACATTTTTTGCACAACCCAAACAGTTTAATGAAGTTGTGAACAAATTTTGAAAAAAAGAACATTTTTTGAATTTCCTGATTTTTTTTGAAAACACAAACATAGAAAAATTCGAAAATGAGAACATTTTTGAAATACCTGATTTTTTAAATTGAGATTTTAATAAAAGAGAACATTTTTTGAAACACGGACATTTTTCGAAATTGTGAACAAAATATGAAAATAAAAACATTTTTTGAAATTCTTGAAAATTTGTTGAAATTGGCAACAAATTTTAAAAATGAGAAAATATTTTGAAATTCCAAATAATTATTACAAATTTTCAAACAAAAGAAACATTTAAAAGGAAATAGAAAATAGGAAATAAAAAAGAAATAAAAAAAGAAAATGAGAGAGAAGCAGAACAAGAAAAAAAGAAAAAGAAAATGAGAGAGAAGGTTCTAGAAGGTTCCCAAAACCGATAAAAACCGCTAGGAACCCTCTAGAAGATTCCCAAAACCATAACGTTGTACATATTACAGATTGGCTGGCCCAATCGCTCGCTCGGACGCTTCCTATGTGCGATTGGTCGGTAGTTTGATGCAAAATGCATTAAACATGGATTTCCGGAAAACTTATCGTGGTCTAGACTTAAGTAACAAAAAAGGGTAGAAGTAGCCCAGTTGTAGCCCAAATTTGATATCTATAATTGTCTGAGTGCCGACCGTGTAGGTAATCCCTATTTTGCGCTTCAGGCGTCAGTTATAGGCCATTTTGCTTTTTTTTGAGGTAAACTGCTAAGTTTTATTCATCAATCCATATGTCTACAAGTACTCCCTCCGTTCCTTTTATGTAAGGTGTATTATTTCCGGCACGGTGACCAAGACACAGAAATATATGCATGTTAGGACGAAATTACCCTTGACAAATTTATTTGTTAGTGCTAAGTAAATCAGTTAGTCAAGGAAATTAAAGTATGAGATACATGCAATTGATAGAGAGATACTTTCCTTCTTTTGTTACAAGGAGAGATACAGACAATCAGGAGAGAGATACTTTCCCTTTTTCTGGAGGGCTAACAAGAGAATTATGTGGAATTAGAAAAAATGCACCTTACATTCTACAATTTTATCAAAAAACAAATACACCTTATATAAAGGAACAGAGGGAGTATTACATAAGGATCATGTGGTTGCCCCAACCAAATGTGGCGGCCTTGATCCAACTTAAGAGCATGCGTAGCTAGTTTATGTGGCTCAACATTTGAGCTCCTAGATTAAAATTTAAAAACACAAGAAATGAAGAGATATTTCCACTCCAAAATCTCCTTGACTACTCCACCATAGTTTCCACCCTACACTTCCTTGATATGCTTAACAACTGTTTCGCAATCCGACACGATCACTAAGTTTGTAGCCCAAGATCTTCTGCTAGTTATAGTCCCTCCCGGCATGCTATAGCTCAAGACTGGCTGGGTCCGTCAGGCCCCGTATGACAAGAACAAAAGAACCCAAATATGCACCTGAGCCATCTCTACACACCGCGGTCGCTATCCCGACACCACGAGAGACGGCGGCATCAACATTGATCTTCAAATGACCCTGAACAGCCGGAATCCATCTCCTTGGTGCTGCTACTGCTGTATTACATACCCAGTTCCCACTAGAGGGGTGAATCTCTCCCAGCTCCATAATGAAGTGGGTAATGAACATATAAGTGGACAGAGGGCTCTGATCAATTCCCTCATGAATCAGTCTGTGCCGCGCCCACCATATAGGCCAGGTAGTGACTGTTAACTTAATAAATATCTCATGCGAGAGCTGCTCAAACAGAGTAAACAACTAGTCCTCGCGTTCTGTTCATTATTTTCCATCAACTCTTCGATCAGCTCCTTGTCAACTAATGACCACACACAACGAGCAGCCGTACAATCCAGTAGGTTGTGCCTCCAAGAGTCCAGCATGCCACAAATAGCGCAAGTACATGTTGCTGACATATTCTGGTGCATTCTCATGTCTTCCGTCGGTATGGAATGATGCACTAGTCTCCATAAAAATACTCAGAGTTTCGTCTCCATAAAAATACTCAGAGTTTCGTTGGAACGTAAGTTTTCCATAGTTTGACCCAACTCTTATCCTCTTCCTTCCTACTCTAGGGCCCCGGGCGCTGTTCTAACAAGTCTTCACGCCGGCACTTTGTTTCAACTATCATACGATAAGCAGACCTAATAGAAAACTTCCCAGAATTTTCATGCATCCATCACCAGTAATCATCCACAACTCAAGCAAATAGGGATTTGTAGTATCTCAGCCGCATCACAAGGCAGAAAAACATGGTTTACCAGCTCCATATTTCATCGGGCGTTCACTGTATCAATTAATTTAGAGACAAGTTGCGGTGGATCCGGCACTCTAGACACCATCGGCCTCATGAACTCCGGTCTTGGGATCCAGTCAGTGTTCCTGATTTTCATGGAGGAACCATCACCCAGTGGCGGAGCTTGGGACACATCTTAGGAGGGGCAAATGGGCTGGGGGGAGGGGGGGCAACCAACATCTGGTTTAGGCTAGATTTCTATGAATCTGTGGGCAGTTTACTCATGATAATATGAACAAATCTCCTGGGCAGGGGGGGCGATGGCCCAGGTTGATCTTCACTAAGCTCCGCCACTGCCATCACCTATGCATCTAACCAAGCCCTATTTCATGATATCCCTACCCTCCAATATTGATCTCCAAACCTGGGAAGGGTGATTTGATTTCCCAAGTTGGCCTCAAGGATGGAGCATGAGGGAAAAATACACAATCTTCAGTATGCGAGCACCGAGAATGTTGAGGGAAACTAGAATCCTCCAAGATTGTTGACCAAGTTGAACAATTCAAAATCCCTGAAACCAAGGCCACCCATGTACCTTGGCATAGTCATCTTGTCCCATGAAACCCAATAGGGCTTTCTCTTCCCCTGTTTGCTTCCCCACCAAAAGGCCCTAATAGCTGAAGTTTATTTTTCACACAACCCACGTGGGATCTTGAAACACGACATCGAGAAGACAAGAATAGCTTGTGCCACTGATTTGATTAAAACATCTTTACCTGCTGCTGAAAGTGTTTTCTCCATCCACCCTCTAATCTGTTCCACAGCCGGTCAGCAGATACTTGAAGGCACCATTTTTGGATGATCCTACATCCCCAAATATTTCTCACTTAGTTGCTCATTGGGAAATTGTAAAATAATCTTCACCTATGCTCTTACCACTTTTGGACACCCTTTACTAAAGAAAATCGATGATTTGTCTTTATTTACTCTCTGTCCAGATGCTCTAGCATAGGCAAAATGGACTCCGCCGACGAGTTCTTTTTCCGTAAATTCCTTTGCGACTCCGACGATTCATCGTCCGATGATGATGAGGAGATCTTGGTGGTGGGGAACGTTGCATGAAAAACAAAAAATTTCTATGCACACACAAGATCTATCCATGGAGATGTATAGCTACGAGAGGGGAGAGTATCTTCATACCCTTGAAGATCGCTAAGCGGAAGCATTTATCAACGCGGTTGATGTAGTCGTATACCTTCACGATTCGTCCTGATCAAGTACTGAATGTACGGCACCTCCGTATTCAGCACATGTTCAGCTCGATAATGTCCTCGCCTTCTTGATCCAGCAAGAGGGGCGAAGTAGTAGATGAGTTCCGGCAGCATGACGGCGTGGTGATGGTGTTGGTGAAGAACAATCCCGCAGGGCTTTGCCAAGCACAACGGAAACTAGACAGAGGATAAACTAGAGTGACGGGGTTGCCAGCACACGGCTTAGTGAATTTCGATGTGTCCCGTGTGCTAGCCCCGCCTCTCTATTTATATGTTGAGCCCTTGGTTAAAACTTGGAGTAAAAGCCTTCTCGAAGTCGGTTTTGCCCGATAGGCAAGAGTCCTTCTCGGACTCGAGGACCAGACGCCACAGTCCTTGGCCTCTGGCCCAGACGCCATGGGCCTCGGCATGTTGCCCAGGGCCAGACGCCAGGGTCTCCGGGATTTGGTCTCTGACCTCCGCAAAACTTCCTTTTGCACCGACCTAAAGCCCCCTGGGCCTTACCTGTTGGCCTAACCATATCATCATATATATCAATCTTTACCTCCGGACCATTCCGGAGCTCCTCGTCATTTCTGTGATCTCATCCGGGACTCCGAACAACATCCGCTCCACAACATACATAACTCATATAATATTATATCATCAACGAACGTTAAGTGTGCAGACCCTATGGGTTCGAGAATGATGTAGACATGACCGAGACGCTTCTCTAGTCAATAACCAATAGTGGGACCTGGTGGATGACCATATTGGTTCCTACGGGTTCGGTACTAGATCGGTTGGATCGTGAAGACGTTCGACTACATCAACCACGTTAACCTAACGCTTCCGCTTTTGGTCTACGAGGGTACGTGGACACACTCTCCCCTCTCGTTGCTATGCATTTCCTAGATAGATCTTGCGTGAGCGCAGAATTTTTTTTGAAATTGCATGCTACGTTCCCCAACAATTTGTGCGCTTTACCAAGACCAATGTCGTGAAACACACCATGGTATATTTTGTATCTTTTCTCTTTTTTCCTTCATAGCACTATATGGCAAGATGTCTAACATTGTGTGCTCTATTTTGTTTCTAATCACGGGGATCATAGAAATTTTCTATGCGACGTGGTTTATTTGCAAGCTTTAGATGTCTTGAGCAAGAATCTATTAGATTAAGATGGTTGCAAAACGGAATTAAAAAGTATATGTGTGAAGCAATTATTGTTGAACTAATAAAAATACGTATGCCCATGTTCCAACACATGGGTAATTAACTAGTCTACTATAGACAAACATACATTTAGCAATCAACACCTTTCTTCTACCAGATATGTGTCAACACATGCCATTGCCTCCGGGATTACCTCCATGCCGCCGCCTTGGTTACCTTCCCCTCTCCATTCCAACAGCCTTGTCAGTGATTAGATAAGTGGGGCAATGTCCCTTCATAATTCTTAGTTATAGTGATTCCTTATATTTTTACCTTAGGTTTTGGTTTCACGACGGCATCGATGAGGTGGCGATCACATGGATGGTTGGAAGAAGGTCTCTTTGGCATGTCTCTACCTTGAAGACATATGATCTGATGCTTACGAAGGGCCAGTGAGGATAGGTGATGCGAGATATCTTGGCTCCCTTTGGGTCTGGCACTTGATGTGTGGATAAAAGAGAGTGGTTGGCTAGCTTTTGGTGCAGTGACTTTGACTTCTTCTTTCAGTTCTATCTATGGCAATCTGATTTCTTCCACCCTGTAGATTGGTGGAGTAGGATTGAATGTCTGCGCTGTTCAATGGGTGACTATTGCATTCAACGGTTCAAGAATGCACTAGATGATGCTCCTTCAACGGTTACTATATTTCTTTGCTATCAATGGGTGACACTTGCATTCTTGAAAGGCTTATGTGATGAGGGTGTCCGCAACTCTTCCTTTTCCGTACAATCTTCTCAGTGCATTCTTCAAGCTCAAGTATATGACAAACTGTCGAAGGAAGATGTCAAGAAAGGCATTGAATATGATATTATTTTTAGAGGTCGTTTTATGCCACGTTACCCCTTTTGTACCAACTATTGTATTCACTAATAAATATTATCTGTAAGATGCCCTTGGGTATCATCTCTAAAAAAATATAGACACTTCTATCAAGATATTTGTCGGATACTTCTCTATAGTTCAAACACTTTGTCATTATGTTGCAGGACACAAAATGCAGTAGGACGTATACATGTCTTAAGCCTTATATTTACTATTTATTAACCAGGATATGTTCTTTCTGATTGTTCATCCCCACCTCTCACGTATATTTTACTGCTAAGGATATTCTAAAAAATGACAAACTAACTTGAATTCAAGATAACTAATCTACAATAAACAAAACTTAACCACGCCTGTCAAATCTCTAAAAAATTATAATAAATATATAGAGGCCTGTAATTTCATATTTATCTTTAGTTTTCTGCATGCCTAGAAAGAGCCAATCTAAAATATTTTCCTAAATGCAAATTTATCAAGATGAGAACAATTCATGTTATTTCTATTGCAAAATGCAATTCAGAATGAGACTAAACGGTTGGAAATATTAAACTTATGTGGTTAATTTTGTTAGGTGTAATAAAAAACTGTATTTACAAAATAATCATAAAACTTCTTCCTGGAAATACCAAGGGTTCATCAGTCCAATCAGACCAGTTTATGTATTCAATGTAAGACCCACCATGAGATGCAAGTCTGTCTCTTCAAGCTCTTAGCTGATGCATAAGAAATCGGGGCAGCAAACAAGTTCTGTCGAAAGGTTTGATGATTGGGCAGGAACAAATTCGTTTGAATCAACGAGCTACTGGTTATGGGCAGCAAGTTAGTATTATTCTTGCTCAATATAATGCATGCATTTTCATTTTTTGTGTAGGTTGCTATTTGTGATTCACCTCAATATACTTGGTTTTTTGATAGTTCATTTCTCATACGACATGAACTTCTGGTTGTTCTTACTGAAAGTGTAATTCAATATGACCTAAGTTATACAATATGATTTTTTTCTTCAATTGAAAATAATAATTTCCGGATTTTACATTCTTGCAAGGGTAGAAGAGGTTGCAGACAAACCAATTTATATGTGGACACTTCATATTGTCAGTGGGCACACTCTTGGTCATTTATGTGCTGCAATGGTGCCTCTTTTTTTTATTCTCATGTTAGCGAAAAGGACAAGGCCAATTTAACCAGAAAGGTATGAACTGATAATTCCATAGACTCATGTGTAAAGTGGAATTTGATTCAACCGTGCATGATTTTTCTTACCAAACTTAATGTGGTGAGTACCAGTCCAACAAATACTTTCCTCGTTCCTTTCCAAATATTTGTGTTTCTTCATCCAGTCTAGTTCTGCTAACAATTTCACCACATTATGGTTGGATTTGCTCATGTGACATGGTTGTTTGTTTGTTTGTGTGGTGAAGGGCATGTGCTTGGAGATGGGGAAGTGTCTCATCCATGATCCACACAATATATTTGATGCATTTATTGGATACATTTATTTAACAATCATTGAAAAAATTGCGAACGCCACTGCGTTGCATCATTATGCCATACATTATTTTATTGCATTCATCTGCTTATGCATTTTGGCCACCACTAGAGTTTCCATTGTTTTATAAGTATATTGTAATTTTTATGCTGACCAATATGTCCAAATGCTCTTATATATCAACTACTCAACCATATGCAGTGCGTGTTTATGTCTTGTAGGGGTAAAATCAACAACAAAAACAACAACAACAACGACGACGACAACAAAGCCTTTAGTCCCAAACAAGTTGGGGTAGGCTATGCTGAAACCCATAACATCTCACAACGAACTCATGGATCTGGCACATGGATAGCTAGCTTTTACGCACCTCTGTTCATGGTTAGTTCTTTGGTGATACTCCAGTCATTCAGATCTCACTTTACGGACTCCTCCTATGTCAAGTTTGGTCTACACCGACCTCTCTTGTCATTATACTCCTTAATGACCCTCTCTTTGGATGGTTGAGCTACCCCCGGGCTTCCACCACTTCGTTCTAGTGACTTTGGCACGCTTATCCTGTTGGGACATGAATCCGAAAGAGAAAGTCATTCACCACAAGCTTATGCTGAGGGACAACACTCTCTCCAGGTATCACCTTACAATCAAGACAAGCACGCCAGTCTTCTCTTCTCAAGAGGATGAAATCAATCTCACTAGAGTGTTGACCACTACTAAGAGTCACTAGATGTGATTCGTGTTAAAGTGGATGTTAGCTATGATCATCGTAGGCTAGAGGAAATCTTAAGACATCTTCTCCTTCTTGATTCCTGATGCGATAGCCAAAGCCCCGATGCATCGCTTCAAAACCTATGTTAGATGTATCCACGTGGCCATTGAGGTATCCTCCTATGAAGAGCTTCTTGCCAATAGGTACTCCTAACCATGTTCTCCATGCCTTCCTAGAACTCCTTGGTGTTCTCATTGTGGCCTACTTGCGGGGAATACACGTTGATAACATTTAGAACTAAGTCCCCAGCTTGACCAGGACAATCTGGTCCCCACGCCTCCTGACGTCTACCACTCCACACTTGAGGCTCTTGTTGATCAAGATGTCTATTCCATTCCTGTTTGTAGTTGTCCCCGTGTACCATAGCTTGAAGCCGGTATCTCCACCTCCTTTGCTTTCTATCCTCTCCATTTGGTTTCTTGGACTCAAAATGATATCAACACCTCTCCTCACCGCTGTATGAACTAGCCCCTGAAGTTTACCTGTCAGGGTTCCTATTTTCCAGCTACCTAAACGAGTCCTCCTAGGCTCGGCTAGCTTCCTTATTCTTCACAGTCGTCGAGTCAAATGCGAAGACCCTTCATTTTTCACTACACGCGGGCGTCGATGTAGCGCACCACTAAGGATGCGATGTGACGACCTGATCCTTGCTCACTTGTCACCGTATCCAGATCAAGATACTACGCGCCACCTGGTGGGTGACGGCCCGGCCCTTGCCCATTTGACACAACACCAGGGTTCTGATATGGCGCATCGCTGAGAGGGTTACGCCCCAAAGATTTTATTCTAGGTTCATCTCCATTAAGAGTGGCTGAGTTCTTGATGTTGGCTCGCCAAGCCTATCACAACCCTCGTTTACTCGGGCTTGGGACCGGCTATGTTGAGACAACATAGGCAGAGTTGTCTTGTAGGGTACACACAAAGAGTATAATTTTGATTACATGATCTGACAATTTCCCTCGTTTCAGACACATGATTCTAGTGCATCATCAATTAATGCTTGCTTTCATGGTCTGCTTATTGGTGCCCAAGATGATCTGCCTATGGATGCCCAAGTTACAAGTATGATAATCTTCTGATCCATGTCCAAGCAAATAAGAGTCACTCCACATATTGACCATGTTGCTGCTTTGTCTAGAGGCCTGACACTACATAATTACTAACCTCCCTTGACAATTGACTCATTCCATACCATACTATGTGCATTATGTTATTATGGAGGTAATTATACAATGATAACTTTACTACCATGTCATGCTTTCTCCACAATTTTAGAAAGTAAAATCTGTCTCTAGCATGCATGTGATTCTTGCATTGATATTTATTTATTTGGATAACCTAATTAACTTCTTCCACACTCGTGAAAATTAGATAAGTTCTTTTTCATGTGTGACTTATTGACTGTGTTGTTGCTCTAAATCAGGTTAGTGCCAAAATGTATGAAATCAACATTTTGATGTGGGAGTTTAGTGCTCGTCATGTGGCTAATCAGGCAAAGACCTCAGAGGAGCGAGGAATGTTAGAAACCCCAATTTGTGCTCGGCAAATAGTCCCGCGTATTCGTGGCCTTTATGGGATGGACATTCTTACAAAGTGAACGATCGGATGAGTCCATATTTGGATTATGGGGCACGTCCGCTGTTGGCAAGACACGGCTTCTTTCGCTTATCGCTGATAGCTATGCTGATTCATTTCATCACGTCATATTTCTTGATGGTGGCAGTTGCCTGAGAGTCATGCAAAATCATTTCGCATATTTTTTGAAATTGGATTGGGAGACAATCTCATTGTTAGAGGAGCATTACCGAGCTAAAATCATTATGGAGTACCTAAGAGCATGTCAGTTTTTTGGTTCTGTTAGACGATGTGCAAGATGAAGTCTACCCAGATTTAACAGCTCTTGGTTTGCCGATGGCTCTTGGGCATCGGCAAAAAGTTGTTCTTACGTCGAGGAGTCAGGTAGTATGTGCTCGCATGGAATGCACCATATCAAACACTCTGGAGATGAAGTGTCTTGGGGATGAAGATGCTTGGAGTCTTTTCAAGTATAATGCGGGAGTAAAAATCACAGAAGCTGATACTGAAATTTATGAATATGCAAAACAAGTATTATATATTTCTACATAATAACTTTTCAGATATACGTTTAACCTACAAATAAAAACTGTGCACTATAATTTATAGTTTATATTGGTTATTAGATGGTTTCAGCATGTGGAGGGTTGCCTAGAGCCATATGTGCTATTGGCCTGGGCATTCGGTTACACCGAACCGATCGGTTCGGTGCCTCGGTCTATTTTTAATTTCGGTTTCCAAATTTTATGGACCGATCGGTCTTTTGAGAATTCACTAACCGAGGCTTTCGGTCCAGCGAGAATTCGGCTCGGTCCTCGGTTATAACCGAAGGGGACTTTTTTTCTACGGAAACACTAACGCTCACATGTGTGGGCGTTCTCCAACTCGCCCACACGTCTAGATGGTCGTTGATTGTCTTTTGCATGAATCTTGACACGAAAAGGTGGATTTGATGTGCCACGTAGGACGGGGCTAGTGTGTGGGCGTTGGAGAGTTTGCCCACACGCCCCGCATCACGCTGTTGCCAGCTGCGATGTGTGGGTGAACTAGTTTCTGCCCACACAGCCACCACCTAGTCCATGCGCGTGTGGGCGAACTGATTTTCACCCACACAACACTCCTACATTGTGGATGGCAACTGCAGTTACGTGAACATGGCAACTAGGTAAACAAACATGGTAACTGTGATTCTTTTGCTAGACGGCAACTGCAGTTGCGCGTGTGTGGCAAACAGATAAACACACATGGCAACTGCGATTAACTGTGCATGGCAACTATGGTTGGACCACACGTGGCAACTAGGTAAACACACATGGCAACTACTGTTTGAGCATGTGTGGCAAGTAGTTAATCACACACGGCAACTACGATTTTGATTACACGCGGCAACTACCATAAATTAGACATGGCAACTATAATTGATCAAAACAAATAGAGTTGCCATGCTTTTACAACTACACTTGCCATCCCGGATAACTACATCTGCCAACCAGGATGGCAACTAAATCGTCATCCCGCGGGTACCTAACGTTGCTGCGCTAGGACGTGTGGGCATTTTTGCTTCGTGCCACACGCGTGGGGTGGAGATGAGTAGTACTTGTTGGGCGTGTGGCACGAAGTAGCCGCGCCCACACGTGTGTGCAATTCTAATGTCCGCCCACACACAACCCGTGTGGGCTGCCTTCTGCTCACACCACACATGGTGTGTGGCCAGACCCTTTAACGCCCACACGTGTGGGCGTTATCGGTGTCCTTTTTCTAACTTGAAGAGAGAACATACTGGATTGGAAGGAATAAATTGGGAGTCAAATTCTAAGCGAGAAACAAGTTCGGAAAAGGAATCGATCCAAACATGCATTGTGCTGCCTAATATGGCTCAATCAGGCCGCTCGTGGCAACCTTTGCATAGCATACATGAATGGTACAAGGAAAGACATACAATAGGATACTAGATAGGGATCGCGCCGTGGCGCGAGGGTGCCGGTCAAAACGTTTGTATGCACATAATAAGAAGCTACTTAACAATGCATGAACATAGAAAGCATTTTTCACGATAGGTTAGCACCAAATATCTTAGGCATAGAAGATACGACAACACGTCGCTTAAAGACAATTTACAACTATGCATAGATAACTTTAAGTTTTAGGCATAACGTAGACGTTTAGGCATAGAAGATACGACAACACGTCGCTTACAGACATTTTAGGCATAGAAGATACGACAACACGTCGCTTACATGCCAAGAATTGCCGTGTGTGGGATCCTAAGCACTCGCTTGGTGTCCTGCAGTTCCCAATAATATAAAACATAAGGCCTTGGGGAATTGCCCAAAACAATTGCAGATAAAAGCAACCATAGTGATAAAAAAGATATGCCAAGCCTATCCTTTAATCAGGATTTTGTTTAGGATGTGCCAAGCATTTAAAAAAACAGACTATGAATCAGGATTTTGTTGCAAACAGACTGAATGATGGAATGAGAAGAGGAATATATTCATGAAATAAAGCAAGAGAGATAAAGTTGAAAGGAAAGAAGTGCAGAGCTTGCAGGTGAAAAACATCATATAAAATGTATAATCACCAATCAGGCAATTTCAAGATATCATGACTTATTGCTGTGATTAAAACAAAGCTTGTTGATGAATGATTGGAATCAGCTATTCACTGAATAAATATATTCATGGCGTAGTTTCAGTTTTGTGCCATGAAGAGAGGCCGTCGAGTGTGATATCTAGAACAGAGATGACCATATATATCAAGAATGGTGAGGTATGAAGAAAACAAACTCTCTAAGGAACACATGCAGGTAGGTATTTTTTTCTTGGATTCTATTGCTTCTACCTGAATCTCAAGGTATACAGTGACATCCACGATTAGCGGAATTAAGCAACAGCGACATGCTCTCTGATTTCAATGTAACATGTTTCAATTCCTCTATAACCCCTGTGTTTTATCAAAACAAGCGCACAAACAAGATAATCATCGAAACAATATTATGTTCTCAACAAGGCTATGTGCATTCTTCTCAAGTCTGAGATATGCACGTACAGTGGTCTTAGATCAATTGATAATCACCAGAACTAACTACAGTACATAGTTTGTGAATGAAAAGTGAGAAAATACCAGGAAGATGATTTGTGTAGTTGCAAGAGCTCAAGGGAAAGGAGAGTAGGCGGACCTGCTTGCTGGAGCTCCTTGACTGGCCAGTTGAACGTGCAGCCACAATCGAGAGAGTGCTACTACCTTACATGAGAGCATGTTAAATGGAAAAAACTCAAATCCCTAACAAGAACATTTTTTGAAAGATCCATAAAATCCAGATCGGGATAGGGGGACTAACACGAACTCATTCTTCACGCGAGCACCGCCACTCGATGGAGATGGTTGGTACCCCACGCCACTCCACGCATCATCATATTCCTCCTTCACGCGAGCACCGCTGCTCGGCAGCCTCCACATCTGCCGGCTCGGCTCCCTCGGCGGCCGCTGTGCCCCACGCCGACATAAGCGCTCATTCAAAGGGAAATAAAGAAGTAGACAACAAAACAAAGAGCGATGTTAATATAACCACATCATTCAATTCACGTGTCAAGATACAATAGGAAGTCTTTCCACCAAGCGGCTTGATACATACAATTAAACTCAGGAAAATAATTTTCACCACTCATAGATAATAAGCAGCTGTAAGGGGGCACACAGACAACCGCATACCAGTATACATGCAAATAACTTCAAATAAACGTATGCCACAGGAAAAGTAAACTCCAACATATTACCAAAGAGACAATAAAAGCTCTGAACGGAAAAATCTAAGAAATGCTCAAATCAGTTTACTTAATAGTTACGAAATTAATTATTCTCGGTCAGGTCATTCTGGTATACTTAAGAAAACACTTGTAGACTTCAAGTACAGATAAATACTCAAGCTACATGGAACTATAGTCAACAACATAGTTCTATAATAACAAGTGATTACAATTAAACACAAGTGCTCAGAACCATGGAACTGGAGCTTTATAAAATCATGCTACTAATTATCTTAGAGACCAATTAAACTCATATGCGGACCATGGTCAACTGTGGGTTTATACACTCGTCAGAAATATTGGCCACGAAAAACATAACAGCATTAATACAGTCAACACATACCTCAAGTACTAAAGGACTGATGCACTGATCATCTGTTTGACTCATTTTCACTTCTGCATACGCTACTTTTATAAAGTGATCGAGCAGGGGTGCAGCATCGTCGAGCAGGGGCAGCGGCGACAGCCAGACCACCTTGAGCACCACGGTCCGGAAGCCAAGAGGATGAGCAGACGAAAATCAGAATGGATTAACCAGGAAACCCTAGACAAATCCCAAAAAAACAACAAATCCCTTGATGAGCACATACACATCACAAAGGGAAAGACAAACAAGGGAGCAAATAATCACCTCAGCCATCTTAGAAGCCCACTCGGTGTGCTCCCTCTCCGGCCGACCCGCAAGACAGCCCCAACGCCACGCCACCGTCCCAACCGTGAAACAGCCAGAGAAGCAAGGAAGATGGTAAGAAACAAGCGAAATAAAAGGTAGTGGGATCCAATACAAACATTAACCATCCTAAAGACGTTGTTATTAGAAACATGACACTGTGGTTTCTGATGGTTTATCATCAAATTAAAACAAGACATTGAACCGACGACTTGCTTACTCTTAACCAGATGAAATCAAGGACCAACAACAAACAATAAAAGTCAAGAACAACTTATATGCAATAAAGGTATGAGAGGGAAGAAATATTCACATAAGACGGCTATAAACACTGGAGCATAAATAAGCAACACCTTTAAATACAAATAAAAAGGGTTCTGGGTTCAATGCATAGTGGGCTCAGATTTGCCTTTCCTCGATCATATAATCTACCCCCGCCATCTCTTGTCACCAGATTAATTTGTTTATACAGTGGAGCTGCCCTGGTTATCACTCAACAAGAATGACCATCCAAGGACAGAACAATAAGTATCACATGATCAAAAAGTATTCTAGAGACAAGAGGGAGGACCCAACTTGATACCCACAGGTGCCTTGATTGCTCAAAGGAACACTTATTTCAGCCACAGCGAATCATCATCGCCCTAGCAAGGATGGCTTCCAACTGGTGGCGCACGTGCGAATAAAAAGGGTTCAGGGTTCAATGCATATGGGCTCAGATTTGCCTTTCCTCGATCATATAATCTACCCCCATCATCTCTTATCACCAGATCAATCTGTTTATACAGTGGAGCTGCCCTGATTATCACTCAATAAGAATGACCATCCAAAGGACAGAACAATAAGTATCAGAGGATCAAAAAGGATTCTGGAGACAAGAGGGAGGACCGAACTTGATACCCACGGCTAATCATCATCGCCCTAGCAAGAATGGCTTCCGACCGATGGGGCACGTGATTCAAACGCGGTGGCACGAGATATCTCATTTTGGGAGTAACTATACATTCCCGCGGTAACTTTTTTTATCCGATGGACGAGGTCGTTACAGGGGTCGATCCGACGGCCCAAGATCCATCAAGCAACCAGATCCGACGGCCAGGAATTCCAAATCGCTGAGGAGCAGCCTGAGGAGCTTCTATTCTTATTTCTGGATGGACTTATTTCTGGATTTCTGGATGGATCACCGGATCGATATGTTCTTACGAGGGTTTAAGTGCCATGCTTATCACTCATTAGAAATGACCATCCAAGGTCAGAGCCACTAAAATAAGAACGTGATCAAAACAGCTCAAAGAAACAAGGGAGGATCCAAATTAATACCCACAAGTGGCTGGACTACTTGAGAGCATGCCTATCTCAGCCATAACTGATCATCATAGCCCTGGCCATGTCCCATATAGTCGTCGAAGCAGAGCAGGGGAAGATGGAGCTCACAGAGGGAGGTTGTAGCCGAGGCAGTACTCAGAGGGCACCAGGGTTGCGCCTAAACGCCATCCAACTAGTGAGGAACCACGTCGGAGTTGCGCCTTGCACCATCCCGCCGACGAGCACGAAAGCCATGGGCACCGAAGTGGCCAAGGAGGCGAGGAGGTGATGTATAGCACATCTAGGAGCACCATCAGAGACGACCGGGGCAACGAGCAGGCAGGGAGAGAGGCGAGGCGGCAGGGAGAGGAAAGGGCACGATGTGAGTGTAGGCCTGCAGGGAGCGGAACATTAGCTATTTTTTCTTTCGCAGTATATAGGAAGTATCAAACATATCATATAAGTGCAATCATCTTTGATAATATAAGAGAGCATAAAAATCACAGAGCTTGTTTAAGATATTTTGTCACATCAAGTAGTTTAGATAAGAAAAGCCTAACCCAGAATTACAAATAATTGGAGCGAGTGATAGATTTATTATTCTGATAATTTGGTAGTGACTATACATAAATAATTCATTCGCCAACAGTAAAAAATATGCAATGCATTATTTACACAAAACAATATTTTTTTGTATAGGGTCAGAAAGATATTTCAGCATTCAAATCAATAAGGCTGAAATAATCTAAGAGTATTATCACTATAGAGCAACAATTTATGAACTCGCTGTCAGTCAAAAGTATTATCACTACAGAGGAACAATGATTTACAGAGAAGGGGATGAGTAAGGTTTGTTTGCTCAGGACTGTGCATCAACTAATCACCTAAAGTAATTTCAATAAATAAAAATTTACATATCGACCAAGATAAACGTCACGGTTAAAAAATACGTTGATAATATATACATCAATGACATCTCAAAGCTCATTTCACAACAAGACTATTGTAAACTTGATATAAATATATAATGGCCCCATAAAGATCCCCATCTGTAGAAACCAAGTGAAAAATCGTTTGGAATATGGTGTTTAGATATCACTGCCCATAAATATATAATGTCGCATGAAAAATGGTGTTTGTTCTAAATGGTCACTGAAAATACTTGTTCTTGCGCTGCAAACATACACAGATAAAGGGCAAGCCAACAACCGTAGGTATTCAGTAGGCCTATACACATACACCTATTTTCCTCTATTCTAGAATCAAGATGCACTTTCATGTATTGTTAGATTATTTCTCATCGTAAAGAGGATCGAGCCAAAGCTTGATTATAAGTATGTAAGCAAACAATATGGACAGAAGGAACAAACATTGGGTGTCAAATGCAAACAGTAAGCTTCAGAGAATTTACATCTCCTAAAATCATTCAAGGGATAGTAGCCTTTTGACTACATGGTAGGTTGGTAGGTAGAAATACGTTCATATACATTGACATCAACATTTTTAACCTGGGAATAGATAAAAAAACGGCAAAGACGCATCTCATATAATCAAAGTAAACATGGTAGATCCAAAGCAATGTATCTAAGACTTAAATTAAGGGGAAAATGCAAACTAATTAAAGATTGAAGCCGTCAATTTCACCCCCACAATTTGCAAATTGTAATGTTCTCAGATGAACTAACTGAATATATTTACATAAGGCAAGAGAAATCATCATCACTGATATTCCCTACAGACCTAGGTCTCTGCCAAGAATCACACAAGTTCCTTGATGCTCCAAAAACCAAGCGATGTTCGAGCAAGGGAAACACGAAAAGGCGTGAGGAGAGCTCCGTCGGGAGGGAGAGGGGTAGGGTTCGTACCTTGACTACATGAGTTCACTGTAACTTCACCTCCGGATCCAGGCGAGGTACTCTGTAATTTAGAAACAGAGATTCACTACGGTGGGTCAACTACGGCACAATCGCTGGTGAGAACATCAGAAGAACTTATTTTCAAACTGAATTAAGGAAAAACAGTTGTTGCAAGTAAATTTACCCTCTAATTACTGATAAAGCGCAACAACATTCAGCTAATGAGACATGAGAAGGAACTTTTCATACTGTAATAAGGAAAACTGGGCAACATCAAATATCATCTCATTGATTCTGCTATATAACATATATTCACATAAACCATAAGATATGATTGGAACTGCAATCTCTAAACCAAAACGGCAACAATAGAATCAAAGTCCACTGTATTACTATCTAGAAATTGAAGAGGACTACAGAAGTATTTTTAGTGTACATCAAGCTTACCAGGAAAAAAAAGCATAGCTCTTGAACTGCACATACATGCTTCACTAACAAATCTTGGCCTAGCCAAAACAAATTCACCACACCTGTACATGAACATTCAGGGAAAGAAATGAAACACCACACGTGAAAATGCATCCTGATAACTAATTAACTACTCAGCAAATCAAATGGTATGTTTGAATGCCTCTTTGATCCTATGAAACTGTATACAAAAGATAAGTAATTATCTACTCGCCAAATCCAGTAGTATATTTGAGTGACTCTTCTTATCCTTTCTCTGAAACTAATACAAAAGAGAGCTAATTAGCCACCCGCAAATCGAGTGTGATATTTGAACGCCTCTTCTGATCATTTCTCTTAAACAGTTTAGTTTACACCAACTTTAGTACTGAGCAGAATATGTATGTAAATAAACCAGAGGAGACTGGAATTTACATTCCTAATTAACAAAATCAGCTATGTTACTAAAGGGCAGTGGCAAAGGATAACCATATGCAGTTAAGCCTTGCTTATCACCCAATTTCAGAACCAGTCAGCCTTCTATAAGTATTATCATGCGTGCAATCTGACACGAAGGCCAAAACAACACTATCTATCTTCACAAAAATCCATTATACGCTTCGGTACATCTGAGAGTTAAGGATCTTCATTTTTATTTAGATGAAATTACTTGGTAGCTAACAAACATACCTCGAGGGATGTGCACACATGAGAGATCGCCGGTGCCCTTTCTAGCTTCGGCGGCAGACATCCTCCCTTTGCTCTCCTTCCAATAGATATTAGAGTACATTAAACCAAAAACCAAAAGGGAACAAGGGAGTGGAAGACCAGGAATTAATCGGACCACAAGAAATCTAAGGGAAAAAACTAAAAGAAGGCCAAACAATACTTGTGCAGGACCAAATGACGCATCACATAGCAATGCAACTGGAGGTTAGAAAACTACTCAGACTTTCATGCCATCATGGATTCAATCTGATCTAAATGTAACCAAATAATGCATCGGAACCATATTGACTACTAAAAGGGCAAGCACAAGCTTGCCAAATTTACCACAAATGTAGCATTGCAATCAAATGGGTCCAATCTTGATGAAAGCAAAAATGTATCATATAGCACGCACGCACACGAACAGTCACATTATCCTCATCTTGCTGAAAGCAAAAAATGTATCATGTACTGTAAATTCATACCTTGACCTGCAAAGGGTATGGTCCAGTTTCAATCATGTTGGCCTTTAGATAAGTTTTTGAACAACAATTTCACCACCTGCACAAAAAGCAGAGGAAAGCTAGTAAATACTTCCAACATGTTCACCTCAGTATAGTGGTCCTACTTAACCAACGACCCATATATCTCAAATAGAACAGCTTAATATCTCAAACAACAGTGAACGTCCAGCATGTTCTCCAAAGTTACATAATATAACATGTTCAAAGGCTGTCAAGATCAAAAAATAGCGAGGGGATTTTGTAGTCACATGGCAAAGGTAATAAAATTTCTTCTAATTTAAATCTCAGACATCTCAATGAAATAAATAATTTGATACATAATTGAAACTGAACCCTAATCTTTTGTTGTTGAGTTGTCTTTTCGTGACTATCAACACTTTCAGTTTTAGCGTATGAGATGTTTCTCTGCGTCCTCCTCCTCCCCAAGAAGTTAGGTATTAATTTTGAAAATTGACATTTGAGTGGTTTGGCGACATGGCATAGTATCGGGAGGTTTCTGTGAGGAGCGAGGTGAGACGGCCACTGCCGCTGAAGGAGTGGGGATGATGCCAGAATTTGACAAAATACCAAATTTGCAATTCACATGTATCGATTATCATCAGACTGTGAGACAGAGGACACCGCATAACCAAGCTACGGCAAACATGTAGAAGGGGAACCATAAGTGAAAAACGATGAAAGGAAAAAACGTAATGGTAAAAGGCATATAGTATCTTCATATATGAAAAATTATGAAAGGAAAAAAATGTAATGGTATTCTACGGGGATGTGTTGTAGCTTGCACCTTGAGATAAAACTGTTTCTGTCAGCAGCATGACTGCATCTTGCAAGAACATGTAGTCTCTCTTCTCTGTTTTGTCTTCTATGTTATGTGAACACATAAACAGAACGAATATTAGACGAAATATGAATTGTCTGGTTGCCTAAGAAAGTGCATCAGATTAAACTGTAGTATAATAAATGTTCGCTTAATGCATTCATCAACGGCTAGGGAGACCAAATCATAATAATCTAGGCAGACCACACCAAACAACAGAGGCCAATGAACATGCCATTCTTCCTATTCTCTTTCAGAAGCATCAATCCAACAGAAAACAAACCGAACCCTTTGTTTTTTCACATGTCACTCGACAAAGAACATCATTTTCGAGCAAGCAAACATGAAGGTGCCAAGTAAAAACACAAGACTAAACAGACACGAGCCAAGTGGACCAATCCAAATGCACCAGGCCAATCCAAAAGGCACATGTCCTGCTCCATTCACCTCTTCCTGAAAGCTCACTACAATCCTAGAGAAAGATCCCAATGAAGGAAATATGCCCTAGAGGCAATAATAAAGTTATTATTTATTTCCTTATAATCATGATAAATGTTTATTATTCATGCTAGAATTGTATTAACCGGAAACATAATACATGTGTGAATACATAGACAAAGAAAGTGTCACTAGTATGCCTCTACTTGACTAGCTCGTTAATCAAAGATGGTTATGTTTCCTGACCATAAACAATGAGTTGTTATTTGAGTAACGAGGTCACATCATTAGTTGAATGATCTGATTGACATGACCCATTCCATTAGCTTAGCACCTGATCGTTTAGTATGTTGCTATTGCTTTCTTCATGACTTATACATGTTCCTATGACTATGAGATTATGCAACTCCCGTTTGCCGGAGGAACACTTTGGGTGCTACCAAACGTCACAACGTAACTGGGTGATTATAAAGGAGCATTACAGGTGTCTCCAAAGGTAGATGTTGGGTTGGCGTATTTCGAGATTAGGATTTGTCACTCCGATTGTCGGAGAGGTATCTCTGGGCCCTCTCGGTAATGCACATCACATAAGCCTTGCAAGCACTGCAACTAATATGTTAGTTGTGAGATGATGTATTACGGAACGAGTAAAGAGACTTGCCGGTAACGAGATTGAACTAGGTATTGGACACCGACGATCGAATCTCGGGCAAATAACATACCGATGACAAAGGGAACAATGTATGTCGTTATGCGGTCTGACCGATAAAGATCTTCGTAGAATATGTAGGAGCCAATATGGGCATCTAGGTCCCGCTATTGGTTATTGACCGGAGACGTGTCTCGGTCATGTCTACATTTGTTCTCGAACCCGTAGGGTCCGCACGCTTAAGGTTATGATAACAGTTACATTATGAGTTTATGCATTTTGATGTACCGAAGGTTGTTCGGAGTCCCGGATGTGATCACGGACATGACGAGGAGTCTCGAAATGGTCGAGATGTAAAGATTGATATATTGGAAGCCTATGTTTCGACATCGGAAGTGTTCCGGGTGAAATCGGGATTTTACCGGGTTACCGGGAGGGTTACCGGAACCCCCCGGGAGCTATATGGGCCATAGTGGGCCTTAGTGGAAAAGATAAGGGGCTGCCCTGGATGGGCTGCGCGCCTCCCCCCTCCCCTAGTCCTATTAGGACTAGGAGAGGTGGCCGGCCCCCTCCTCTTCTTTTCCCCCTCCGGGGAATCCTAATAGGAATAGGATTGGAGGGGAGTCCTACTCCCGGTAGGAGTAGGACTCCTCCTGCGCCTCCCTCCTTGGCCGGCGCCTCCTCCCCCCCTTGGCTCCTTTATATACTGAGGTAGAGGCACCCCAAAAGACACAAGTTGATCCACGTGATCTATTCCTTAGCCGTGTGCGGTGCCCCCTGCCACCATATACCTCGATAATACTGTAGCGGAGTTTAGGCGAAGCCCTGCTGCTGTAGTTCATCAAGATCGTCACCACGCCATCGTGCTGACGGAACTCTTCCCCGACACTTTGCTGGATCGGAGTCCGGGGATCGTCATCGAGCTGAACGTGTGCTCGAACTCGGAGGTGCCGTAGTTTCGGTGCTTGATCGGTTGGATCGTGAAGACGTACGACTACTTCCTCTACGTCATGTCATCGCTTCCGCAGTCGGTCTGCGTTGGGTACGTAGACAACACTCTCCCCTCGTTGCTATGCATCACATGATCTTGCGTGTGCGTAGGAATTTTTTTGAAATTACTACGAAACCCAACAGTGGTATCAGAGCCTAGGTTACTTATGTTGATGTTATATGCACGAGTAGAACACAAGTGAGTTGTGGACGATACAAGTCATACTGCCTACCAGCATGTCATACTTTGGTTCGGCGGTATTGTTGGACGAGACGACCCGGACCAACCTTACGCGTACGCTTACGCGAGACCGGTTCCCTCGACGTGCTTTGCACATAGATGGCTTGCGGGCGACTGTCTCTCCAACTTTAGTTGAACCGAGTATGGCTACGCCCGGTCCTTGAGAAGGTTAAAACGGAGTCTATTTGACAAACTATCGTTGTGGTTTTGATGCGTAGGTGAGACTGGTTCTTACTTAAGCCCGTAGTAGCCACGTAAAACATGCAACAACAAAGTAGAGGACGTCTAACTTGTTTTTGTAGGGCATGTTGTGATGTGATATGGTCAAGGCATGATGCTGAATTTTATTGTATGAGATGATCATGTTTTGTAACCGAGTTATCGGCAACTGGCAGGAGCCATATGGTTGTCGCTTTATTGTATGCAATGCAATCGCGATGTAATTACTAAACGGTAGTGATAGTCGTGGAAGCATAATATTGGCGAGACGACAACGATGCTACGATGGAGATCAAGGTGTCGCGCCGGTGACGATGGTGATCATGACGGTGCTTCGGAGATGGAGATCACAAGCACAAGATGATGATGGCCATATCATATCACTTATATTGATTGCATGTGATGTTTATCCTTTTATGCATCTTATCTTGCTTTGATTGACGGTAGCATTATAAGATGATCTCTCACTAAATTATCAAGAAGTGTTCTCCCTGAGTATGCACCGTTGCCAAAGTTCGTCGTGCCCAGACACCACGTGATGATCGGGTGTGATAAGCTCTACGTCCATCTACAACGGGTGCAAGCCAGTTTTGCACACGCAGAATACTCGGGTTAAACTTGACGAGCCTAGCATATGCAGATATGGCCTCGGAACACGGAGACCGAAAGGTCGAGCGTGAATCATATAGTAGATATGATCAACATAACGATGTTCACCATTGAAAACTACTCCATCTCACGTGATGATCGGTCATGGTTTAGTCGATTTGGATCACGTAATCACTTAGAGGATTAGAGGGATGTCTATCTAAGTGGGAGTTCTTAAGTAATATGATTAATTGAACTTAAATTTATCATGAACTTAGTACCTGATAGTATCTTGCTTGTTTATGTTGATTGTAGATAGATGGCTCGTGCTGTTGTTCCGTTGAATTTTAATGCGTTCCTTGAGAAAGCAAAGTTGAAAGATGATGGTAGCAGTTACACGGACTGGGTCCGTAACTTGAGGATTATCCTCATTGCTGCACAGAAGAATTACGTCCTGGAAGCACCGCTGGGTGCCAGGCCTGCTGCTGGAGCAACACCAGATGTTATGAACGTCTGGCAGAGCAAAGCTGATGACTACTCGATAGTTCAGTGTGCCATGCTTTACGGCTTAGAATCGGGACTTCAACGATGTTTTGAATGTCATGGAGCATATGAGATGTTCCAGGAGTTGAAGTTAACATTTCAAGCAAAATGCCCGAATTGAGAGATATGAAGTCTCCAATAAGTTCTATAGCTGCAAGATGGAGGAGAACAGTTATGTCAGTGAGGATTTACTCAAAATGTCTGGGTATAATAATCACTTGATTCAATTGGGAGTTAATCTTCCAGATGATTGCGTCATTGACAGAATTCTCCAATCACTGCCACCAAGCTACAAGAGCTTCGTGATGAACTATAATATGCAAGGGATGAACAAGACTATTTCCGAGCTCTTCGCAATGCTGAAAGCTGCGGAGGTAGAAATCAAGAAGGAGCATCAAGTGTTGATGGTTAACAAGACTACTAGTTTCAAAAAAAAGGGCAAAGGAAAGAAGAAAGGGAACTTCAAGAAGAACGGCAAGCAAGTTGCTGCTCAAGAGAAGAAACCCAAGTCTGGACCTAAGCCTGAAACTGAGTGCTTCTACTACAAGCAGACTGGTCACTGGAAGCGGAACTGCCCCAAGTATTTGGCGGATAAGAAGGATGGCAAGGTGAACAAAGGTATATGTGATATACATGTTATTGATGTGTACCTTACTAGAGCTCGCAGTAGCACCTGGGTATTTGATACTGGTTCTGTTGCTAATATTTGCAACTCGAAACAGGGACTACGGAATAAGCGGGCACTGGCAAAGGACGAGGTGACGATGCGCGTGGGAAATGGTTCCAAAGTTGATGTGATCGCGGTCGGCACGCTACCTCTACATCTACCTTCGGGATTAATATTAGACCTAAATAATTGTTATTTGGTGCCAGCGTTGAGCATGAACATTATATCTGGATCTTGTTTAATGCGAGATGGTTATTCATTTAAATCAGAGAATAATGGTTGTTCTATTTATATGAGTAATATCTTTTATGGTCATGCACCCTTGAAGAGTGGTCTATTCTTATTGAATCTCGATAGTAGTAATACACATATTCATAATGTTGAAGCCAAAAGATACAGAGTTGATAATGAAAGTGCAACTTATTTGTGGCACTGTCGTTTAGGTCATATCGGTATAAAGCGCATGAAGAAACTCCATACTGATGGGCTTTTGGAACCACTTGATTATGAATCACTTGGTACTTGCGAACCATGCCTCATGGGCAAGATGACTAAAACACCGTTCTCCGGTACTATGGAGAGAGCAACAGATTTGTTGGAAATCATACATACCGATGTATGTGGCCCGATGAATATTGAGGCTCGTGGCGGATATCGTTATTTTCTCACCTTCACAGATGATTTAAGCATATATGGGTATATCTACTTAATGAAACATAAGTCTGAAACATTTGAAAAGTTCAAAGAATTTCATAGTGAAGTTGAAAATCATCGTAACAAGAAAATAAAGTTTCTACGATCTGATCGTGGAGGAGAATATTTGAGTTACGAGTTTGGTGTACATTTGAAAAACTGTGGAATAGTTTCGCAACTCACGCCACCCGGAACACCACAGCGTAATGGTGTGTCCGAACGTCGTAATCGTACTTTACTAGATATGGTGCGATCTATGATGTCTCTTACTGATTTACCGCTATCATTTTGGGGATATGCTTTAGAGACGGCCGCATTCACGTTAAATAGGGCACCATCAAAATCCGTTGAGACGACGCCTTATGAACTGTGGTTTGGCAAGAAACCAAAGTTGTCGTTTCTTAAAGTTTGGGGCTGCGATGCTTATGTGAAAAAGCTTCAACCTGATAAGCTCGAACCCAAATCGGAGAAATGTGTCTTCATAGGATACCCAAAGGAGACTATTGGGTACACCTTCTATCACAGATCCGAAGGCAAGACATTCGTTGCTAAGAATGGATCTTTTCTAGAGAAGGAGTTTCTCTCGAAAGAAGTGAGTGGGAGGAAAGTAGAACTTGACGAGGTAACTGTACCTGCTCCCTTACTGGAAAGTAGTTCATCACAGAAAACTGTTTCAGTGACACCTACACCAGTTAGTGAGGAAGCCAATGATAATGATCATGAAACTTCAGATCAAGATACTGCTGAACCTCATAGATCAACCAGAGTAAGATCCGCACCAGAGTGGTACGGTAATCCTATTCTGGAAGTCATGATACTAGATCATGATGAACCTACGAACTATGAAGAAGCGATGGTGAGCCCAGATTCCGCAAAGTGGCTTGAAGCCATGAAATCTGAGATGAGATCCATGTATGAGAACAAAGTATGGACTTTGGTTGACTTGCCCGATGATCGGCAAGCAATTGAGAATAAATGGATCTTTAAGAAGAAGACTGACGCTGATGGTAATGTTACTGTCTACAAAGCTCGACTTGTCGCAAAAGGTTTTCGGCAAGTTCAAGGGATTGACTACGATGAGACCTTCTCACCCGTAGCGATGCTTAAGTCCGTCCGAATCATGTTAGCAATTGCCGTATTTTATGATTATGAAATTTGGCAGATGGATGTCAAAACTGCATTCCTGAATGGATTTCTGGAAGAAGAGTTGTATATGATGCAACCGAAAGGTTTTGTCGATCCAAAAGGAGCTAACAAAGTGTGCAAGCTCCAGCGATCCATTTATGGACTGGTGCAAGCCTCTCGGAGTTGGAATAAACGTTTTGATAGTGTGATCAAAGCATTTGGTTTTATACAGACTTTCGGAGAAGCCTGTATTTACAAGAAAGTGAGTGGGAGCTCTGTAGCATTTCTGATATTATATGTGGATGACATATTGCTGATTGGAAATGATATAGAATTTCTGGATAGCATAAAGGGATACTTGAATAAAAGTTTTTCAATGAAAGACCTCGGTGAAGCTGCTTACATATTAGGCATTAAGATCTATAGAGATAGATCAAGACGCTTAATTGGACTTTCACAAAGCACATACCTTGACAAGATTTTGAAGAAATTCAAAATGGATCAAGCAAAGAAAGGATTCTTGCCTGTATTACAAGGTGTGAAGTTGAGTAAGACTCAATGCCCGACCACTGCAGAAGATATAGAGAATATGAAAGATGTTCCCTATGCATCAGCCATAGGCTCTATCATGTATGCAATGCTGTGTACCAGACCTGATGTGTGCCTTGCTATAAGTTTAGCGGGGAGGTACCAAAGTAATCCAGGAGTGGATCACTGGACAGCGGTCAAGAACATCCTGAAATACCTGAAAAGGACTAAGGATATGTTTCTCGTATATGGAGGTGACAAAGAGCTCACCGTAAAAGGTTACGTTGATGCAAGCTTTGACACTGATCCGGACGATTCTAAATCGCAAACCGGATACGTGTTTACATTAAACGGTGGAGCTGTCAGTTGGTGCAGTTCTAAACAAAGCGTCGTAGCGGGATCTACATGTGAAGCGGAGTACATAGCTGCTTCGGAAGCAGCGAACGAAGGAGTCTGGATGAAGGAGTTCATATCCGATCTAGGTGTCATACCTAATGCATCGGGTCCAATGAAAATCTTTTGTGACAATACTGGTGCAATGGCCTTGGCAAAGGAATCCAGATTTCACAAAAGGACCAAACACATCAAGAGACGCTTCAACTCCATCCGGGATCTAGTCCAAGTGGGAGACATAGAGATTTGCAAGATACATACGGATCTGAATGTTG
This sequence comes from Triticum dicoccoides, assembly GCF_002162155.2. Taxonomy (NCBI): domain Eukaryota; kingdom Viridiplantae; phylum Streptophyta; class Magnoliopsida; order Poales; family Poaceae; genus Triticum; species Triticum dicoccoides. The sequence continues at coordinate 825,779,862 of NC_041385.1, forward strand.
CAGACCCGTTGACTAAGCCTCTTCCACGAGCAAAACATGATCAGCACCAAAGTTCCATGGGTGTTAGAATCATTACAGTGTAATCTAGATTATTGACTCTAGTGCAAGTGGGAGACTGAAGGAAATATGCCCTAGAGGCAATAATAAAGTTATTATTTATTTCCTTATAATCATGCTAGAATTGTATTAACCGGAAACATAATACATGTGTGAATACATAGACAAAGAAAGTGTCACTAGTATGCCTCTACTTGACTAGCTCGTTAATCAAAGATGGTTATGTTTCCTGACCATAAACAATGAGTTGTTATTTGAGTAACGAGGTCACATCATTAGTTGAATGATCTGATTGACATGACCCATTCCATTAGCTTAGCACCTGATCGTTTAGTATGTTGCTATTGCTTTCTTCATGACTTATACATGTTCCTATGACTATGAGATTATGCAACTCCCGTTTGCCGGAGGAACACTTTGGGTGCTACCAAACGTCACAACGTAACTGGGTGATTATAAAGGAGCATTACAGGTGTCTCCAAAGGTAGATGTTGGGTTGGCGTATTTCGAGATTAGGATTTGTCACTCCGATTGTGGGAGAGGTATCTCTGGGCCCTCTCGGTAATGCACATCACATAAGCCTTGCAAGCACTGCAACTAATATGTTAGTTGTGAGATGATGTATTACGGAACGAGTAAAGAGACTTGCCGGTAACGAGATTGAACTAGGTATTGGATACCGACGATCGAATCTCGGGCAAGTAACATACCGATGACAAAGGGAACAACGTATGTCGTTATGCGTTCTGACCGATAAAGATCTTCGTAGAATATGTAGAAGCCAATATGGGCATCCAGGTCCCGCTATTGGTTATTGACCGGAGACGTGTCTCGGTCATGTCTACATTTGTTCTCGAACCCGTAGGGTCCGCACGCTTAAGGTTACGATGACAGTTACATTATGAGTTTATGCATTTTGATGTACCGAAGGTTGTTCGGAGTCCCGGATGTGATCACGGACATGACGAGGAGTCTTGAAATGGCCGAGATGTAAAGATTGATATATTGGAAGCCTATGTTTGGACATCGGAAGTGTTCCGGGTGAAATCGGGATTTTACCGGGTTACCGGGAGGGTTACCGGAACCCCCCGGGAGCTATATGGGCCATAGTGGGCCTTAGTGGAAAAGAGAAGGGGCTGCCCTGGATGGGCTGCGCGCCTCCCCCCTCCCCTAGTCCTATTAGGACTAGGAGAGGTGGCCGGCCCCCTCCTCCTCTTTTCCCCCTCCGGGGAATCCTAATAGGAATAGGATTGGAGGGGAGTCCTACTCCCGGTAGGAGTAGGACTCCTCCTGCGCCTCCCTCCTTGGCCGGCGCCTCCTCCCCCCCTTGGCTCCTTTATATACTGAGGTAGAGGCACCCCAAAAGACACAAGTTGATCCACGTGATCTATTCCTTAGCCGTGTGCGGTGCCCCCTGCCACCATATACCTCGATAATACTGTAGCGGAGTTTAGGCGAAGCCCTGCTGCTGTAGTTCATCAAGATCGTCACCACGCCATCGTGCTGACGGAACTCTTCCCCGACACTTTGCTGGATCGGAGTCCGGGGATCGTCATCGAGCTGAACATGTGCTCGAACTCGGAGGTGCCGTAGTTTCGGTGCTTGATCGGTTGGATCGTGAAGACGTACGACTACTTCCTCTACGTCGTGTCATCACTTCCGCAGTCGGTCTGCGTTGGGTACGTAGACAACACTCTCCCCTCGTTGCTATGCATCACATGATCTTGCGTGTGCGTAGGAAATTTTTTGAAATTACTACGAAACCCAACACCCAACCCTAGCAAGATCCACACAACTAAGAAATTGGAGAACACACTATATAAAATTGTCAAGAATGATAATAAGCATGGAGAACTAAAATGTACTATCACTTCCATGTAGCTCAGAACCTAAAATTGGCAAGAATACAACATACGCAGATTTAAAAATTTTCCAAAACAATACAAATTCTAGTGTACGTGCATTGAGCAGAATATGGCCAACAAGCCAAGCAAGGCAACAAACATGTACTCTGTAAATAATTAGCTAGATCCAAGGCCTTCCTTGGCAACAAGGTAAAAACAAAACAAGAAAGACAAAGAAAAATCTCTTCTTTGGAACCTAGCTAAATCAGAGAATTGGCTAGATAAGATAGATGTGCAGGGGTAGGAAGAGGGGGTGGAGCTCACCATGTTCAGGGGGGTAGGAGGAGGGAGGAGCCATGAGGGCTCGTGCCTCGTCCACCTGCAGCAATTGCTACTCATCCAAATCGGAATCGACCTTGTCCACCAGAGGAGCAGGGACGCGTCCATGCACCTGCGTGACCAAAAGCAGCAACAACGTGAGGGGAGGGGAGGGGATTAGGGTTGGAGCAGGGGGGAGGGCGGCATCCCGAGCAGGCCATTGCGTGGGCGCGGAGCAGGCATAGCACAAGCACTCGGAGGCCAAGGTCGGACGACATCGCCAGCGAATCTGCGAGCACCTTGGCCGCCGCTTGACCTGCTCACTCTCCCGCTTCTCTTCCCTTCCCTTCACTTCTGATGATGAGAGGGCGAGGCGGCGGGCGGCATGCTGCGAGGGAGACGAGGAGAGAGGTCCATGGCGGCGCGGTCCGAGCGGCAGCGGCGGCGGCGAGGTCTGCAGGGCGTTGGTGGCGGCGAAGTGGGCGGGGCGGCGAGGTCTGGTGGAGGGAGAGGGCTGGGGCGAGCGGGGCTGGGATGCGGGAGGACGGGGTTGAGGGCGCGAGTGTGGGGGAGAGGCGGCTAGGTCATCTACACGGGAGCGGGCCCTTTTATACCCCGTGCGAGTGAAATTATGAAAATGCCCCCGGCGGGGCAGGCTATTTACGCGCGGTGGCACGAAACTGGAGTAACTATTCATTCCAGCAGTAACTTTTTTTATCCTACGGACGAGGTCGTTACAGGGGTTGATCCGACGGCCCAGATCCGATCAAGCAACCAGATCCGACAGGCAAGAATCCCAAATCGCTGTGGTGCGGGATGAGGAGCTTCTATTCTTATTTCTGGATGGACGCAAGCGGGCCGCCGACCATGAAGGAGCACGGGCGCTACCGGCCGCCGTAGAGTGGGAGACATGGGCACTGTCGGCCGCCACCGCGGGATAGCCACGGGCGCCGCCAGCCGCCGCTGGGATTGCGATAGGTGGAAAAGGAGGCGGCGGCGTTGTATGCTGCGTGAGTGATGTCGTGCGTGAAGGAATGCACCAGCCACCAGGGATAAGCTGCGAGGGCTGCGCGTGTTGGGCTAAGAATTGGGCCGATAAAAGGCTCAGGATAACTTTCTGTACGTATCACCTAGGAGGAGAAACTAATTAACGAGCGCTCCTTCGGGAGGCTCGCAATGATCAGCGTCACTTGGCGCGCTCTCAGCCATTCGCCACGTGTCACGTTTTGGGCGCTCCCTTTGGAATTTTTTTTATTTTTTCGCGCGCGTTTTTGGCTTCTAAACAGTTTTTTTGACGTTTTGGTTTTCCACCGGTTTTCCCTAGCTTTTCGACCAAAAAAATCGAATTGTTTTTCTGTGCAAACAAACTTTTTTTCTCGCGAGAGGCACGGTTGTGCTTTCGCGAGAGGCACGTCTGTGCCTCTTGGAAACGGAAAAAACGTGTTTTCTGTTTTTTTTCCTTTCGCGAGAGGCACGGTTTTGCTTCCGCGAGAGGCACGGTTGTGCTTTCGCGAGAGTCACGGCCGTGCCTCTTGGAAATTAAAAAACACATTTTTTGTTTTTTTCTTTCGTGAGAGGCACGGTTTTGCTTCCGCGAGAGCCACGGTTGTGATTTCGTTAGAGGCACGGGCGTGCCTCTTTCGGAAAGGGCAAAAACCCGTGCTCCCGGTTCGTTTTTTTCGTCCGGTTTTTTTCGTGAAAAAAAAGTTCGTCAAAACCTATCAACATGGGATCTAGTTTTGAAGATCTCGACACGAGGAATCCAAGGGCAAAAGCGGTTCGAGATTTGGATGCACGGTTTAAGAGATAAAACATTTTGAATAAACGAATCTATGAAAAAAGGGAAAACTCCCAGGTTACGACAAGTGGCGCACATGCAGAGCCACTTGTCACAACCTAAGGAAGTTGAAATGATCTTGGCAAGGAGTACTCTTTAATTAGTGATTTCGGGAAAAAGGTGTTTTTTTATCGTGGATGGGCTATTGAGTCGGTTAGTTCGGGGAATTCGGTCAGCTGAGTCCAACGACCGAACCCACCCAAGTAATTTCGGTTTCTGGTAATTGCTAACCAAACAAATAACTGAAGTTTCGGTCCTCGGTTATTTCGACTTCGGTCCTGGTTTTTTCGGCTCCGGTTTTCCGTTCTCAGTTTTTTCGCCCACCTAGGCGTAGCCAGAGCCTTTTGCAGGGGAAAACATCCAGATGATTGGTGGTTTACCTACAAGCGTTTCAAGGGTAAAAATCTGCCACTGGAACGAATGGAAGATATAGTGCCTGTTCTGGTTTAGGTAAGTGAAAACTCTAAAGTAGTGTGTGATAGCAGATTGTACATGCCTGAGTGCTCAAGAAATACCCCTGGCAAAAGCAAATGTATACTCCCTCCATGCCATATTAGTTATCGCTCAAACATATGTATCTACTTCTAGATACATCCGTCTGAGCGACAATTAATATGAGATGGAGGGAGTATTTCTGAACGGAAAATTACTTGGTAGTAGTTCTCATTATGAGGCTTGAATAAATTCAAGGCCTTGCACGGATGCCTTCTTCATGGTGGTGAAGGAAATCACTCCAGAGATTGCTTAACATCAAAGTTTAGGAAACCATTCAGATTTATGTCTCTGAACAGTTCTTTGTAAGCATTTTGCCATTACCTGCTCAAATCCCCAGGTTGGGTCGAGACCAACCAGCCCCTGGGTATCCTCAGTGTCCAATGGACATGCATCCTTAGTGTCCAATTGGGGACTTCCTTTTTAGAGCTTCAGGAGTTGCATTTGGTATCAGCTTTTTTTGTTGATATATTTTTCTTGAGGACAATTCAAGCCATTAGATGTAAAACACTGAGAGACCACATAACTGAATAATCTGTGCTAGGTATAGCTGTAACTTTAGCTGCACCAGTATTGCCAGGATATGACTCTCTAAGTCTTGCATCTGAGTCCAGCGGATAGCACAAGTTGTAGTATTAGGCAGCACATTTTATATGGCTGGGTGTAAAATGGAGTAGATAGCACAAGCCTTGGGATTTGTGTGACATCTGCACAGCAATCAAAGAGGAATCAAGTGCATGTAATTACTATTTACTCCCTTTTTAAACTAATATAAGATCTTTTAGATCACTAAAATAGTGATCTTAAAAAGATCTTATAGTATTATCAGTTTACACTTGATAGGCCTAGCCTCTGCTTTAGCTTTGCAGTTGATTTCACTCTGGTAGTGTGCGTTTTCCTCGATATCTCTTTTATGCCTACTCATGTGAAGGACCGCTGCCCTGGTTTCAGGCAACTTGTGCGTGGCTCGTAGGAGCTGTGGAGACATGGTTGGACTTCATTACATGTTGTTGCGACAATCAAGAGTTGGAAGAGTCCAGATGGCGGCAGTTTGATGCTTACCTGTCAGTCTTCTGATGCGTAAACACAGAGCAGAACACCTTGATGCTCCAACGGAATGCAAGAGAAGAACAGACTTGTTGTGGATGCTAAATTCTGTGCTTGTTTGTTTTGCTGTCTGTCTCATTCTGTCATTCGCCTTGGAGCTTTAGGCCATAAGCACTCTGGGCGGTTGGCCTTTTCGAAATTTTATTATATAATTGGGGCCGTCCGATCTCTCTTTCCCCTATCAACCGTCCGAGAATCGCTGGTCGCTGCCTCGGTAGACTTAGGGCATCTCCAGCCGCGCCCCCAAGTAGGCCTCCCCAGGCGATTTTCTCGCGCCGGCGCCGAAAAAACGGCCCTGTCGCGCCCCCAGGACGCCGAAAATCGCCGGCTTGGGCCGAAAACAGCGCTGGCGGACCCAGCCCGAACCCGCCGCGCTGGGGGGCGCCCGGGGGCGCCGGGGCGAGTTGTTTTGGCGCGAAGAAGCCACGGGCCAGCCGCGTCAGCGACCCGGCGCCTCGTCTTCCCCCAACGGCCTCGGTTTCCGCGGGAATCAATGGCAAGGCTGCCGCCGGTCCGCCTTGCCATTGATTCCTTCACGGGCGGCGCGTCACGGGGCGGCGCCGACGCCTCCCCTCCGTCGCACGCGTACACACGGCGCGACCCCGGCTATAAAAGCCGGCGGCCTCCACTCCGCTTCCTGTGCACACCAGCCCCGCCCCCGCCCCTCGCCGCCGTCCAGCCCTCCCTCTCCCTGCCTCTCCCGCGCACCGTCGCCGACGCCATGGCCGAACGCTTCCCAGGGGACGAGGCGGCGGCCAACGGCTTCGGCCGCCGTTCGCTTCGCCTCCAGGAGTCCTGGCTTCTGTTCCAGGCGAACATCCCGGCGCCGCCGGACATGCGCGCCGGGCCATCGGGATGGAGGCTCAGCACCGGGGGGGGGTGCCCATTCCCCCTTTGCCCGACGTCGCGGCGAAGCCGGAGTACTTCGCCGACGAGGTTGACATCGTCTGCGCGTCCCTCACCGACGCCGAACGCTCCCTCCCCCAGTACGCCGCCGACAACCACGCCGCCTGGGCGCCGTACTTCGAGCGCCGACAGCAGCAGCGTCTCGCGTCCACCAACGGCGCGCCTGTGGTCGCCGGGCGGCAGAACAGCGAGGGGCGCCACCTCTGGTGGGGCGTCCCCGGCGGCACACTCGAGGGCGTGCTCACGCACCTCGAGGGCGGCAACGTCCCGCCGTTGGCATACCCCCCGGCGACGCACCGGCGCGTCGGGGCATGGGCGCCAAGGCGGTTCGGGTCAGCCTCTTCCTCTTCCTCCTCCCGATCCTCCTCACACTCCTCCGGAACTCCGGCCCTACTCGCCGTCAAGGCCGAGCCTGCGTCGGAGTCGCCGCTCGGTCGGCGCAATCGCAGCGCCGGCATCGTCATCCACGAGGGCGGCCGGCGCGCTTCGTCCTCGGTTCCTCCGCGCTTCGTCAAGCCGAAGACGGAGCCGGGAATGGCGCCGGTGAAGACGGAGCCGGGGCTGGTGCCGGTGAAGACGGAGCCAGGCCTGGCGCTGGCGACGGCGGAGCTCGTCGACGACGACGCGGCCCTGGAATGGGCGCGCCAGGACTTCATTGCGATGGAGAAGGCGCGCCAGAGAAGGCGAAGGAGCGCCAGCGCGCCGAACTGCGCCGCTTTGCGGAGCGACGACGCGGCCGCGACGAAGGCGGAGTCGTCGTCCTGTGCGACAGCGACGACGACGACGCGCCACCGCCAGTCCACCATGGCGACGTCGGGTCCAGCCGGGGCGTCCGCGTCAAGGAGGAGAAGGCCGACGACGACGATGGCAGCGACGGCGCCGACGACTTCAGCGCATTTCTTTTTTAGATTAGCTTCGCTTTTAATAATGTAATGAAAATGGGCGAATTTGGCCGAAATTCGCCATGTTCGGACGAAATTTAACTGTTCTTCGTCATATCTTCGCCGAACGGGCCCTCCCTATTTTTTTTGCACTCGCCTGTAGGCGGCCCTGGGGGTCGACGGCTGGGCGACGACTCGCCCCCAGGGCCTTTTTTTTCGCCGGCTCACCCCCAGGCGGCGCTTTTAGACGCCCCCTGGGGGGCCAACGGCTGGAGATGCCCTTACGCCTGAAACGCCAGCGCCGTTGACTTGGCTCGAGGTGAAGCACAACGGCCACCCTTGCCGCTGTCTGACATGCCAACAACGTTGCACATCTCCGAGTCTGGCTGCTGCCACTTTGAACATCTACAACTGGATCCCGCAAACCATCTCTCATGACGCGAACCCTCATATCTATCTCAAATATGGGGGGATATGAGGGCTCGCGGACAAGCCGGGGCGCGCCCGGTCAATCCGTAACATAAGACGTGGACCCATCTTGGACCATCTTTTCTCTTTCTTTAATTATTCTTTTCTTTCTTCTTTATCTACATCAATCATGTGACCGGACATATGAGGAAGAAAGTGAAAATTGTACCTGCGCGGATGAATAAATAGGGAAAAACATTCATAATCATTCGACTGATCTTTCTCTCTCGTAAGCCTCCTTCTCCACGCGCCACGTACCCACGTCAGGCTGCCCACCGCTTCGCCCCAGCCTTATCCTATCTCTAACGAAGCTCCTCCACTCATTTCTTCTTTTTTTTCTCCCTCTTACAACTCATCGCCAGAGGAGATTAGCCATGGTGAGCACCACCACCAGCAGCTAGAAAATCAGAAGAGTTTGACGCCGGCCGTGGGCACTAGCAGTCGGAGCTCCTCCCTTGCATTGCTGCAGGCGGCATAGCTGCAAAGCAGCGTCCATGGAGCGGAGCCATGGCGAGCACCACCACAGCAGCGAGGGAACTGGGAGGTGCTGCTGGCAATCGAAACGGCGCTCGTCGACGAACGCCGGTGCTGCTTTCATCCACGGCCGCCGAGATGGGACACAGCAGCTTGTCCACGGCCGTTGCGCTACGTTGCGCTAGGTTGCAATCTTGTCTGCATTGCGATGCAATCTGGTGTGCCGATGGAGCGCTCGGCGTCGGCGGCGGAGCTGCAATGGAGCGCTCGGAGCCGGCGGCGGAGCTGCAATGGAAGTGCAAGTCGCCGGCGGCGGAGCTGCAATGGAGCGCTTGGAGCCGGTGGCGGAGCTGCAAGTCGCCGGCTATGGAGTTGCAATGGAGCGCTCGTCGGCGGCTCCCCCGTACTGCATCGCAGCGCTTGCCGACGGCTCAATGTAGCATCATCGGTGGCTCAATGCAGCGTCGTCCGTGGCTGATGCAGCTTTGCCGGCAACTCTTGCGGGAGCCCGTGTCGCAAGTCGCAACTGCACGCTTGGAGTCTTCGTTGTTGCCACGACCGGCGACAGTTACGCGTTTGCAAGGCGAGGAACGGCTGGGGCAAGCTTGGTGCTGCAAGCGAGCGGCTGCGAGCTAGTTCAGGGCTGCGACCCAGTGTGTGGGGATTTTTGGCAAGGCTGCGACACAAGGAAGACGAGGCCACGCTCGGCGTCGTATTGCGTGAGAGCGACACGGTCAAGTTGACTAATCGTACGTCTGCGAGAGCTTTGATCGGACGGCTGGGACCCGATTGATTTTTCATGAAATCAGTCGAATGATTTTTAGCAGCCGTCATAAATAGGGGTTTAAAATAAACACGCCCGGTCACTGACCGGGCACGGCCGCAGACATTTGAGGGATCGAATTAAAGATACGTGGCTGAAGATGCTCTTGCACCTCCATGCATGCAGCCCAAAATGGTACACGGCCGCATGAAGCACAATTGTGCTTAAGTGTTTTTTTCTTCAAAAGTGAAATACGGTAGTGCTTCGGCTTGGAGCGCAATTGTGTTTTTGTGCTTTTCACAAAAGTGAAGCACAAATGTGCTTCCGTGTGAAAGCATAACTGCTTTTCCCGGTAAGTGAATAACAAATGTGCTTCCCCGTGAAACATACTTGTGCTTTTATGGTTATTTTCTTTTTCTTTTTATGGTTACCGTTTTTTCAGTATTTCATCTTTTGTCTCTATTTTTTGTTTGGTTTTTGGGATTGGCCCAAAAAAATGTTCGTCGAAACCTGTCAAAGTTCGAGGATCTCAACGTGAGAAATGCAACGGTAAAACGATTCATGATTTGAACGGATGGTTCAAGAGATAAATTATTTTGATGAAACAACTCTACAAAGAAAAGCACAAACAAATCCACATGCCTCCCGTGTATGTGAAGAAATCTCACCAAAAAATTCATAGGTTGTGACAAGAATCGCACATAGATTACGCCACTTGTCACCACAAGAGAAGATGGGACTGTCCCTTGCAAAAAGTACCCCTTAAGGTTGTAGAGCACAGGGACGATGCCATCATAAGGGCATGTATGATCGACCGCCTCGAGTAGTCGCGTAATGTGATCCCCAAGTGGCCAAGTCCAACCATGATCCGTTTTGGAGTAGACATGTCTACCTGGATATGGAACAAGAAAACTGGGGACCTCCTATATGACGCATTTTGCCTCGTATAGGAGCTCGACGCAGACGGGCGACGCTCGACTTGGCCAGCCCACCGACACGAAAGCCACTTGTGTTTCCTAGTGCGCAACCTAAGAAATCCTAGAAAACAATAGAGCATGTGAGGATTGGATCCCACGATCTCGCTCACACCATACTCGCGACTGCGACCAGTTAGCCACTCCACCACACAGTCGATGTTGAACATGAAGCGCGAAACTCTATAGCACACACATCAGGGTTGATATATGGAAAACATTTTAGAAACATTTCTTGAAAATTGTGAACAATTTTTAAATGCCGCAAATATTTTTTGATATTCCAAATTTGTTTTCTGAAAAAATGTGAACAACTTTTGTAATATAGAATTAAAAAACACGGACATTTTTTGCACAACCCAAACAGTTTAATGAAGTTGTGAACAAATTTTGAAAAAAAGAACATTTTTTGAAATTTCTGTTCTTTTTGAAAACACAAACATAGAAAAATTCGAAAATGAGAACATTTTTGAAATACCTGATTTTTTAAATTGCGATTTTAATAAAAGAGAACATTTTTTGAAACACGGACATTTTTCGAAATTGTGAACAAAATATGAAAATAACACATTTTTTGAAATTCTTGAAAATTTGTTGAAATTGGCAACAAATTTTAAAAATGAGAACATATTTTGAAATTCCAAATAATTATTACAAATTTTCAAACAAAAGAAACATTTAAAAGGAAATAGAAAATAGGAAATAAAAAAGAAATAAAAAAAGAAAATGAGAGAGAAGCAGAACAAGAAAAAAAGAAAAAGAAAACGAGAGAGAAGGTTCTAGAAGGTTCCCAAAACCAATAAAAACCGCTAGGAACCCTCTAGAAGATTCCCAAAACCATAACGTTGTACATATTACAGATTGGCTGGCCCAATCGCTCGCTCGGTCGCTTCCTATGTGCGATTGGTCAGTAGTTTGATGCAAAATGCATTAAACATGGATTTCCGGAAAACTTATCGTGGTCTAGACTTAAGTAACAAAAAAGGTGTAGAAGTAGCCCAGTTGTAGCCCAAATTTGATATCTATAACAGTCTGAGTGCCGACCGTGTAGGTAATCCTTATTTTGCGCTTCAGGCGCCAGTTATAGGCCATTTTGCTTTTTTTTAGGTAAACTGCTAAGTTTTATTCATCAATCCATATGTCTACAAGTACTCCCTCCGTTCCTTTTATGTAAGGTGTATTATTTTCGGCACGGTGACCAAGACACAGAAATATATGCATGTTAGGACGAAATTACCCTTGACAAATTTATTTGTTAGTGCTAAGTAAATCAGTTAGTCAAGGAAATTAAAGTATGAGATACATGCAATTGACAGAGAGATACTTTCCTTGTTTTGTTACAAGAGAGATACAGACAATCAGGAGAGAGATACTTTCCCTTTTTCTGGAGGGCTAACAATAGAATTATGTGGAATTAGAAAAAATGCACCTTACATTTTACAATTTTATCAAAAAACAAATACACCTTATATAAAGGAACAGAGGGAGTATTACATAAGGATCATGTGGTTGCCCCAACCAAATGTGGCGGCCTTGATCCAACTTAAGAGCATGCGTAGCTAGTTTATGTGGCTCAACATTTGAGCTCCTAGATTAAAATTTAAAAACACAAGAAATGAAGAGATATTTCCACTCCAAAATCTCCTTGACTACTCCACCATAGTTTCCACCCTACACTTCCTTGATATGCTTAACAACTGTTTCGCAATCCGACACGATCACTAAGTTTGTAGCCCAAGATCTTCTGCTATTTATAGTCCCTCCCGGCATGCTATAGCTCAAGACTGGCTGGGTCCGTCAGGCCCCGTATGACAAAAACAAAAGAACCCAAATATGCACCTGAGCCATCTCTACACACCGCGGTCGCTGTCCCGACACCACGAGAGACGGCGGCATCAACATTGATCTTCAAATGACCCTGAACAGCCGGAATCCATCTCCTCGGTGCTGCTACTGCTGTATTACATACCCAGTTCCCACTAGAGGGGTGAATCTCTCCCAGCTCCATAATGAAGTGGGTAATGAACATATAAGTGGACAGAGGGCTCTGATCAATTCCCTCATGAATCAGTCTGTGCCGCGCCCACCATATAGGCCAGGTAGTGACTGTTAACTTAATAAATATCTCATGCGAGAGCTGCTCAAACAGAGTAAACAACTAGTCCTCGCGTTCTGTTCATTATTTTCCATCAACTCTTCGATCAGCTCCTTGTCAACTAATGACCACACACAACGAGCAGCCGTACAATCCAGTAGGTTGTGCCTCCAAGAGTCCAGCATGCCACAAATAGCGCAAGTACATGTTGCTGACATATTCTGGTGCATTCTCATGTCTTCCGTCGGTATGGAATGATGCACTAGTCTCCATAAAAATACTCAGAGTTTCGTCTCCATAAAAATACTCAGAGTTTCGTTGGAACGTAAGTTTTCCATAGTTTGACCCAACTCTTATCCTCTTCCTTCCTACTCTAGGGCCCCGGGCGCTGTTCTAACAAGTCTTCACGCCGGCACTTTGTTTCAACTATCATACGATAAGCAGACCTAATAGAAAACTTCCCAGAATTTTCATGCATCCATCACCAGTAATCATCCACAACTCAAGCAAATAGGGATTTGTAGTATCTCAGCCGCATCACAAGGCAGAAAAACATGGTTTACCAGCTCCATATTTCATCGGGCGTTCACTGTATCAATTAATTTAGAGACAAGTTGCGGTGGATCCAGCACTCTAGACACCATCGGCCTCATGAACTCCGGTCTTGGGATCAAGTCAGTGTTCCTGATTTTCATGGAGGAACCATCACCCAGTGGCGGAGCTTGGACACATCTTAGGAGGGGCAAATGGGCTGGGGGGAGGGGGGGCAACCAACATCAGGTTTAGGCTAGATTTCTATGAATCTGTGGGCAGTTTACTCATGATAATATGAACAAATCTCCTGGGCAGGGGGGGCGATGGCCCAGGTTGATCTTCACTAAGCTCCGCCACTGCCATCACCTATGCATCTAACCAAGCCCTATTTCATGATATCCCTACCCTCCAATATTGATCTCCAAACCTGGGAAGGGTGATTTGATTTCCCAAGTTGGCCTCAAGGATGGAGCATGAGGGAAAATACACAATCTTCAGTATGCGAGCACCGAGAATGTTGAGGGAAACTAGAATCCTCCAAGATTGTTGACCAAGTTGAACAATTCAAAATCCCTGAAACCAAGGCCACCCATGTACCTTGGCATAGTCATCTTGTCCCATGAAACCCAATAGGGCTTTCTCTTCCCCTGTTTGCTTCCCCACCAAAAGGCCCTAATAGCTGAAGTTATTTTTTCACACAACCCACGTGGGAGCTTGAAACACGACATCGAGAAGACAAGAATAGCTTGTGCCACTGATTTGATTAAAACATCTTTACCTGCTGCTGAAAGTGTTTTCTCCATCCACCCTCTAATCTGTTCCACAGCCGGTCAGCAGATACTTGAAGGCACCATTTTTGGATGATCCTACATCCCCAAATATTTCTCACTTAGTTGCTCATTGGGAAATTGTAAAATAATCTTCACCTATGCTCTTACCACTTTTGGACACCCTTTCCTAAAGAAAATTGATGATTTGTCTTTATTTACTCTCTGTCCAGATGCTCTAGCATAGGCAAAATGGACTCCGCCGACGAGTTCTTTTTCCGTAAATTCCTTTGCGACTCCGACGATTCCTCGTCCGATGATGATGAGGAGATCTTGGTGTTGGGAAACGTTGCATGAAAAACAAAAAATTTCTATGCACACACAAGATCTATCCATGGAGATGTATAGCTACGAGAGGGGAGAGTATCTTCATACCCTTGAAGATCGCTAAGCGGAAGCATTTATCAACGCGGTTGATGTAGTCGTACACCTTCATGATTCGTCCTGATCAAGTACTGAATGTACGGCACCTCCGTATTCAGCACATGTTCAGCTCGATAATGTCCTCGCCTTCTTGATCCAGCAAGAGGGGCGAAGTAGTAGATGAGTTCCGGCAGCATGACGGCGTGGTGATGGTGTCGGTGAAGAACAATCCCGCAGGGCTTTGCCAAGCACAACGGAAACTAGACAGAGGATAAACTAGAGTGACGGGGTTGCCAGCACACGGCTTAGTGAATTTCGATGTGTCCCGTGTGCTAGCCCCGCCTCTCTATTTATATGTTGAGCCCTTGGTTAAAACTTGGAGTAAAAGCCTTCTCGAAGTCGGTTTTGCCCGATAGGCAAGAGTCCTTCTCGGACTCGAGGACCAGACGCCACAGTCCTTGGCCTCTGGCCCAGACGCCATGGGCCTCGGCATCTTGCCCAGGGCCAGACGCCAGGGTCTCCGGGATTTGGTCTCTGACCTCCGCAAAACTTCCTTTTGCACCGACCTAAAGCCCCCTGGGCCTTACCCGTTGGCCTAACCATATCATCATATATATCAATCTTTACCTCCGGACCATTCCGGAGCTCCTCGTCATTTCTGTGATCTCATCCGGGACTCCGAACAACATCCGGTCACCAACATACATAACTCATATAATATTATATCGTCAACGAACGTTAAGTGTGCAGACCCTACGGGTTCGAGAATGATGTAGACATGACCGATACTAAGGGTGGAAAGTGGTAGCGGATAATCCGAAATATCCGATATTCGTATTCGAGAAAATGCCTATTCGTATCCGAAACATCCGCATCCGAACCAAAATGGAAATGGAAATTATTCGTATCCGAATTTATTAAACAAATAAAAAATAAAATATGGTAGGAGATTTTAACACAAATATGGATATGGAAGTGCATATATCCGTATCCGAATAAGATTATGAGAGGTAATTTTCAAAATTTTGGACCCAATATTCCAATTATCCAACATAAAAGCCAAATAAGTGGTCAAATTTTACTCTTTATATGATTAAACTTATAAATTATTATGCATTACAACAGTATTTATTCATAAACCTATTTATCATTGACTTATTGTATGTCACAAGTTGATTATTTCAGGTCACACAGCTATCGACGAATATACTTAAGCAATATGTTGATATTATTCGTATCCGTTCTGAATCAAGAAAATAACCGATACATATACGTATTCGAATAATATCCGAGCCGCATCCGTATCCGATAACATCCATATTCGGATTCGTATTCGTTTTGAAAATATGGAAATGGAAGTGGTAAGAGAACTATCCGATCCGCATCCGATCCGTTTCCACCCCTAACCGAGACGCTTCTCTAGTCAATAACCAATAGTGGGACCTGGTGGATGACCATATTGGTTCCTACGTGTTCGGTACTAGATCGGTTGGATCGTGAAGACGTTCAACTACATCAACCACGTTAACCTAACGCTTCCGCTTTAGGTCTACGAGGGTACGTGGACACACTCTCCCCTCTCGTTACTATGCATCTCCTAGATAGATCTTGTGTGAGCGCAGTTTTTTTTTTTTTGAAATTACATGCTACGTTCCCCAACAATTTGTGCGCTTTACCAAGACCAATGTAGTGAAACACACCATGGTATGTTTTGTATCTTTTCTCTTTTTTCCTTCATAGCACTATATGGCAAGATGTCTAACATTGTGTGCTCTATTTTGTTTCTAATCACGGGGAACATAGAAATTTTCTATGCGACGTGGTTTATTTGCAAGCTTTAGATGTCTTGAGCAAGAATCTATTAGATTAAGATGGTTGCAAAACGGAATTAAAAAGTATATGTGTGAAGCAATTATTGTTGAACTAATAAAAATACATATGCCCATGTTCCAACACATGGGTAATTAACTAGTCTACTATAGACAAACATACATTTAGCAATCAACACCTTTCTTCTACCAGATATGTGTCAACACATGCCATTGCCTCCGGGATTACCTCCATGACGCCGCCTTGGTTACCTTCCCCTCTCCATTCCAACAGCCTTGTCGGTGATTAGATAAGTGGGGCAATGTCCCTTCGTAATTCTTAGTTATAGTGATTCCTTATATTTTTACCTTAGGTTTTGGTTTCACGACGGCATCGATGAGGTGGCGATCACATGGATGGTTGGAAGAAGGTCTCTTTGGCATGTCTCTACCTTGAAGACATATGATCTGATGCTTACGAAGGGCCAGTGAGGATAGGTGATGCGAGATATCTTGGCTCCCTTTGGGTCTGGCACTTGATGTGTGGATAAAAGAGAGTGGTTGGCTAGCTTTTGGTGCAGTGACTTTGACTTCTTCTTTCAGTTCTATCTATGGCAATCTGATTTCTTCCACCCTGTAGATTGGTGGAGTAGGATTGAATGTCTGCGCTGTTCAATGGGTGACTATTGCATTCAACGGTTCAAGAATGCACTAGATGATGCTCCTTCAACGGTTACTATATTTCTTTGCTATCAATGGGTGACACTTGCATTCTTGAAAGGCTTATGTGACGAGGGTGTCTGCAACTCTTCCTTTTCCGTACAATCTTCTCAGTGCATTCTTCAAGCTCAAGTATATGACAAACTGTCGAAGGAAGATGTCAAGAAAGGCATTGAATATGATATTATTTTTAGAGGTCGTTTTATGCCACGTTACCCCTTTTGTACTAACTATTGTATTCACTAATAAATATAATATGTAAGATGCCCTTGGGTATCATCTCTAAAAAAATATAGACACTTCTATCAAGATATTTGTCGGATACTTCTCTATAGTTCAAACACTTTGTCATTATGTTGCAGGACACAAAATGCAGTAGGACGTATACATGTCTTAAGCCTTATATTTACTATTTATTAACCAGGATATGTTCTTTCTGATTGTTCATCCCCACCTCTCACGTATATTTTACTGCTAAGGATATTCTGAAAAATGACAAAGTAACTTGAATTCAAGATAACTAATCTACAATAAACCAAACTTAACCACGCCTGTCAAATCTCTAAAAAATTATAATAAATATATAGAGGCCTGTAATTTCATATTTATCTTTAGTTTTCTGCAGGCCTAGAAAGAGCCAATCTAAAATATTTTCCTAAATGCAAATTTATCAAGATGAGAACAATTCATGTTATTTCTATTGCAAAATGCAATTCAGAATGAGACAACGGTTGGAAATATTAAACTTATGTGGTTAATTTTGTTAGGTGTAATAAAAAACTGTATTTACAAAATAATCATAAAACTTCTTCCTGGAAATACCAAGGGTTCATCAGTCCAATCAGACCAGTTTCTGTATTCAATGTAAGACCAACCATGAGATGCAAGTCTGTCTCTTCAAGCTCTTAGCTGATGCATAAGAAATCGGGGCAGCAAACAAGTTCTGTCGAAAGGTTTGATGATTGGGCAGGAACAAATTCGTTTGAATCAACGAGCTACTGGTTATGGGCAGCAAGTTAGTATTATTCTTGCTCAATATAATGCATGCATTTTCATTTTTTGTGTAGGTTGCTATTTGTGATTCACCTCAATGTACTTGGTTTTTTGATAGTTCATTTCTCATACGACATGAACTTCTGGTTGTTCTTACTGAAACTGTAATTCAATATGACCTAAGTTATACAATATGATTTTTTTTCTTCAATTGAAAATAATAATTTCTGGATTTTACATTCTTGCAAGGGTAGAAGAGGTTGCAAACAACCAATTTATATGTGGACACTTCATATTGTCAGTGGGCATACTCTTGGTCACTTATGTGCTGCAATGGTGCCTCCTTTTTTATTCTCATGTTAGCGAAAAGGACAAGGCCAATTTAACCAGAAAGGTATGAACTGATAATTCCATAGACTCATGTGTAAAGTGGAATTTGATTCAACCATGCATGATTTTTCTTACCAAACTTAATGTGGTGAGTACCATTCCAACAAATACTTTCCTCGTTCCTTTCCAAATATTTGTGTTTCTTCATCCAGTCTAGTTCTGCTAACAATTTCACCACATTAAGGTTGGATTTGCTCATGTGACTTCGTTGTTTGTTTGGTTGTGTGGTGAAGGGCATGTGCTTGGAGATGGGGAAGTGTCTCATCCATGATCCACACAATATATTTGATGCATTTATTGGATACATTTATTTAACAATCATTGAAAAAATTGCGAACGCCACTGCGTTGCATCATTATGCCATACATTATTTTATTGCATTCATCTGCTTACGCATTTTGGCCACCACTAGAGTTTCCATTGTTTTATAAGTATATTGTAATTTTATGCTGACCAATATGTCCAAATGCTCTTATATATCAACTACTCAACCATATACAGTGCGTGTTTATGTCTTGTAGGGGTAAAATCAACAACAAAAACAACAACAACAACGACGACGACAACAAAGCCTTTAGTCCCAAACAAGTTGGGGTAGGCTATGCTGAAACCCATAACATCTCACAACGAACTCATGGCTCTGGCACATGGAAAGCTAGCTTTTACGCACCTCTGTTCATGGTTAGTTCTTTGGTGATACTCCAGTCATTCAGATCTCACTTTACGGACTCCTCCTATGTCAAGTTTGGTCTACACCGACCTCTCTTGACATTATACTCCTTAATGACCCTCTCTTTGGATGGTTGAGATACCCCCGGGCTTCCACCACTTGTTCTAGTGACTTTGGCACGCTTATCCTGTTGGGACACGAATCCGAAAGAGAAAGTCATTCACCACAAGCTTATGCTGAGGGACAACACTCTCTCCAGTATCACCTTACAATCAAGACAAGCACGCCAGTCTTCTCTTCTCAAGAGGATGAAATCAATCTCACTAGAGTGTTGACCACTACTAAGAGTCACTAGATGTGATTCGTGTTAAAGTGGATGTTAGCTATGATCATCGTAGGCTAGAGGAAATCTTAAGACATCTTCTCCTTCTTGATTCCTGATGCGATAGCCAAAGCCCCGATGCATCTCTTCAAAACCTATGTTAGATGTATCCACGTGGCCATTGAGGTATCCTCCTATGAAGAGCTTCTTGCCAATAGGTACTCCTAACCATGTTCTCCATGCCTTCCTAGAACTCCTTGGTGTTCTCATTGTGGCCTACTTGCGGGGCATACATGTTGATAACATTTAGAACTAAGTCCCCATCTTGACAAGGACAATCTGGTCCCCACGCCTCCTGACGTCTACCACTCCACACTTGAGGCTCTTGTTGATCAAGATGTCTATTCCATTCCTGTTTGCAGTTGTCCCCGTGTACCATAGCTTGAAGCCGGTATCTCCACCTCATATGCTTTCTATCCTCTCCATTTGGTTTCTTGGACTCAAAATGATATCAACACCTCTCCTCACCGCTGTATGAACTAGCCCCTGAAGTTTACCTGTCAGGGTTCCTATTTTCCAGCTACCTAAACGATTCCTCGTGGGCTCGGCTAGCTTCCTTATTCTTCACAGTCGTCGAGTCAAATGCGAAGACCCTTCATTTTTCACTACACGCGGGCGTCGATGTAGCGCGCCACTAAGGATGCGATGTGACGACCTGATCCTTGCTCACTTGTCACCATATCCAGATCAAGATACTACGCACCACCTGGTGGGTGACGGCCCGGCCCTTGCCCATTTGACACAACACCAGGGTTCTGATATGGCGCATCGCTGAGAGGGTTACGCCCCAAAGATTTTCTTCTAGGTTCATCTCCATTAAGAGTGGCTGAGTTTTTGATATTGGCTCGCCAAGCCTATCACAACCCTCGTTTACTCAGGCTTGGGACTGGCTATGTTGAGACAACATAGGCGGAGTTGTCTTGTAGGGTACATGTCGGTGTCAAAAACGGCAGATCTCGGGTAGGGGGTCCCGAACTGTGCGTCTAGGCGGATGGTAACAGGAGACAAGGGACACGATGTTTTACCCAGGTTCGGGCCCTCTTGATGGAGGTAAAACCCTACGTCCTGCTCGATTAATATTGATGATGTGTATTACAAGAGTGGATCTACCACGAGATCAAGGAGGCTAAACCCTAGAAGCTAGCCTATGGTATGATTGTTGTAATGGAGGTTATGTCCTACCGACTAAAGCCCTCCGGTTTATATAGACACCGGAGAGGGCTAGGGTTACACAGAGACGGTTACAATGGTAGGAGATCTACATATCCGTATTGCCAAGCTTGCCTTCCACGCCAAGGAAAGTCCCATCTGGACACGGGACGGAGTCTTCAATCTTGTATCTTCGTAGTCTTGGAGTCCGGCGGACGATGATATTCCGGTTGTCCGGACACCCCCTACTCCAGGACTCCCTCAGTAGCCCCTGAACCTGGCTTCAATGACGATGAGTCCGGCGCGCATAATGTCCGGCATTGCAAGGCGGGTTCCTCCTCCAAATAATCCATAGAAGATTGTGAACACCAAGATAGTGTCCGGCTCTGCAAAATAAATTCCACTTTCCACCGTAGAGAGAATAAAATGTACACAAGTTCAATCTGCTGACGTATTTTGCGGCATGACGTCACACCACTACCAAGCGTTTACTTGAATCGTTTTTTATTATACCGCCTCAGCACGTTTAGCGAAGCGGTTTCCTTGGCACGTCTTGTCGAAGCAGAGATCGTGTTCCCCTTATTCTGGGATTCTCATCAATACGGACGTGGGTAACCCAATCGCGCCATTGATGGTGGCGCTTGGGAGATAAGCGAGTTTTACCAGGCTAGTGGGGACGCATAGTCTTCGTCCGCCTATATATAAGGGATAAGGATTCACCTTTTCACCTACGCCTTCTTCCTCCTTTGCTTATCCATCTCCGCGCACTCGAGCTCCAGCGCCCAAGTTTGCGCATCTCGTCTCAACCTTCTCCGACCATGTCCGGAGCGGGAGGCAAGTGGTTGGCCTCCACCGTTAAGGAGGAGCACATCACAAAGTTGCACAGCGCTGGATACCTTTCCGGCGACGTCACGCACCGGCTGCCCGACGAGGGGCAGCTCATCCCCACCCCCAGGCCCCATGAGAGGGTCGTTTTCCTCCCCCACTTCCTCCGCGGACTGGGCTTTCCACTTCACCCCTTTGTTCGGGGGCTCATGTTCTACTATGGCCTGGATTTCCATGATCTGGCGCCGAACTTCATCCTCAACATCTCGGCGTTTATCGTCGTGTGCGAGGCCTTCCTCTGCATCCAGCCCCACTTCGGCTTGTGGCTCAAGACCTTCAATGTCAAGCCGAAGGTAGTGAAGGGCACTCAAGCGGAGTGCGGAGGCGCCATGTTGGGCAAGATGCCCAACGTCCTTTGGTTCGAAGGGGCCTTCGTGGAATCCGTCAAGGGGTGGCAATCGGGGTGGTACTATATCACCGAGCCGCGCGACCCTACGTGGGCGGCGGCCCCCGAGTTCAGATCCGGTATCCCTATGCAGCTCACCTCCTGGAAAGAGAAGGGCTTGCTGTGGGGTAATTCGAAGGAGCTTACGGGACTCCAAGCCTGTATCCAGAAGCTGGTGAATAAGAAGCTCAAGCTGGTTAACGTGGTCCAAGTCATGCTCGTCCGCCGGATTCTCCCATGCCAAGAACGGGCATTCAATCTGTGGGAGTTCGATCCGGAACAGCACCAGGTGTTGAGCGGGCTCTTCGACACGACATACGAAGGCGCCTGGAGGGTGCTGTTTAAGGGCGCCGAAGCCCCCGCATCCGCGACGGAAGATCGCGGATTTCACTCGCGGCGTCCAGCTGACGAGGTAAGTGATTCTACCCCTTTACGGGACACTTATTGTTAATAGATTGATTCTAAGCGGGTTTCAATCTCCCTTTTCCTTTGACAGGAATGGATGAAGAAGGCCGAGCAGCTCATCTGCCCGGCTCCCATGCCAGAAGACCCAGTGGACGCCCGTCTAGCGGGGCTGCTGGTTCCGGCACCGCATGTGGTGCTGGAGAAGAAGGCCAAGAAGGTGGCCGCGGGCACTCGAAAGAGTTCCCGTTTTCAGGTGAGGAGGAGGAAGAAGACTCTCTCCTAGAGGAGGGAGAGAGATAGAGGAAGGCCTCCCCAACAGGGAAGGCCGAAGGGTCCAAGAGGGGAAGAACTATTCCCCCGGACAGCTCCGCCAACACCAACGTTGGCGATGAAGAGTGGCCCTCAAGGGCCAGGCCTCAGGCGAGATCGTAAGTATCCGGATCCCTGAATGATCTGCAATTTCTTTTGTGTCACATAGTGTCCTTCTAATGCCGCATACTGCCTGCAGTCCGGTCGACGATGATCTCCCTGCTTCGTCGAGCGGGTCGTTGGCTGCGTCGGATGTGGAATCCATTCCGACTGCCTCCACCCCTCGCGCCGCTGAGGACGCAGAGGTGGGATCCCGGGAAGGGACCCATCAGGAGGAGGCTCCGGAGGCGCCGCAAGGCAGCCTCCCGGACTTTATGCCGGAACCTGCAGTAGTTCCAGAGTCCGGCAGGCGGCCCCTTCGCAAGAAGGGCAAGACCGTGACACCGGCGGCCTCCGTCCAACCGGAGGCGCCAGACAACTTGTTGGAGGCGCTCAAAGGCGCTTCCATCGAGGAAGAACACCGCACTATCATGAGTGCGGTGATTCAGAAGGTTCATCTCGCCAAGACCGGGCTGACCGAAGCCTGCAGTAGCCTTCTAACAGGCTTTCAGGTAAGAAGTTTTAAATCATGTAATGTAATACCACATAGACAGTAGCCCCTGATGCTCAGTTCGGTGTTCGGAAAGAAAAGCCGGACTGAGGATCTAAAAAGATATATGCAGGGTTGCTAAAAAATATGTCAATATGGGTTTGCAGGCTGCGCTGCTGACCTCTGCCGCACTGACTGTGGAGGTCGGTGCGTTGAAGCAGCATCTCGAGCGGTCCGAGCAAGAGCTCGGCCGTGCCAAGAAGCAGCTCGAGGACAAAAAGGTGAGTAACACCACTTTGAAAAGTTACCTTACAGAAAAGGATTTAGGTTGCAATAGGAAAATAACAAGGATAACATGGGTACTGCAGGGGCCACGAACGAGGTGGTAACCCTGAAGGAGGCTGTGTCCGCGGCCGAACGCAATGCGGCCGCGGAACGGGCAGAGCGAGAAAAGCAGGAGGCGCGGGTGGCGGAGGTGCGGCAAGAGCTTCAGGCTCTCATGGAGAAGCATGAGAGTTCGGAGCGCGACTCAAAGACTCGAGAGTCCAAGCTCGCCTCGGCTCTTGAAAGTGTCAAGTCCGCCAAGGCCGAGGCCCGTAAGGCCCTTCAGGAGGTTGAAGATGTGAAGAAGATAGCGGCGGGTAAGGCATTTTTCATGCAAAGCAAGCATGTTAATGTAAACTACCTAACACTTGCCCGAATTCGGAGCTCTCCAGGGGCATTTGCAGATCTGCCGCACAGTGTGTCCGATGCCGACGCATTCTATCGTGGCGAGGAGGGGAGCTCAACGGAGAAGGTCTTCTGGTCTCAGTACGCTGAGGCCGGCCATCCGGTGCCCCCTAGCGACCAGCTGAAGCAGCTGGTCGAGCTCCACAAGGAGGATGAGGAGGCCATGAAGGGCCTCATAGTCCGGCTGTGGCCTGGACAGGCCATGCCTGGGAGCTACTTCGGCCTCGTGCGGCGGCGGGTGGATGCGTGCCCCCGGGTGGAGGCCATCAAGCGCTCCGCCTGTATTGAAGGTGCTCGTCGGGCCCTTGCCCGCGCAAGGTGCACTGGGGCAGGCTGGATGCGGAGAGGCTTCTTACTGACCCGCCGCCAGCGGGCAAGGAGTATCGTACGCCCGAAATGTATTATAAGATCGTCCTGAAGGGTGCCCGCAATATTGCGGATGAGTGCCCCAGAGATGTAATTATTGAGTAAACTCGCTATGTATTATCCTGTGCACTGAAAACTTTGTTCATATGCGCTAAGCAACGCTTGTTTAATTTAAAATATTACCTTCTGTGCGGCCGTTTATAAAATCTGAGAGATGACAAGTCGTTGGCTTCAGCCC
This sequence comes from Triticum dicoccoides, assembly GCF_002162155.2. NCBI lineage: Eukaryota > Viridiplantae > Streptophyta > Magnoliopsida > Poales > Poaceae > Triticum > Triticum dicoccoides. The sequence goes on from NC_041385.1 coordinate 825,803,820, forward strand.
CCATGCCACTAGTGCTAGGGTGTTCGGGATAAACTTGAGCACTCTTGTTCCCACTTTTGGGTCCATCTAGGGAGGCGCTCAACACAACGAACAAGGCAACCGGACTTAAAATGCTTGAACACTCTCACTTAGCCATAGAATTCTATAATTTTAAATTTCGGCGAAGCCCCTGGTATTCGGAAGACCGAATTCGGGGCGCTATCCACGCCTTCGTCGGACATCATCCGGTACTTCGCTCGAAGCGGCATAAGTCTTTAGGGACCCGAAAAGACCTCTCGAACAGCGACCAGTCTCTCGCCTTATCATGCCAGTCAGTTTTAGCTTTCTCCACTGAGGCGCTCGCCCAGCTCAACCGGGGCACAATCACAGTGGTTCTCCCGGTGCCACCTTAGCCGACAGAACGGAACGTAAGGCACTAAAACGTGGGAGCCGGGCAATGTTGGGGAACGTTGCAGAAAATTAAAATTTTTCCTACGGTTTCACCAAAATCCATCTATGAGTTCATCTAAGCAACGAGTCATGGGAGAGAGTTTGCATCTACATACCACTTGTAGATCGCGTGCGGAAGCTTGCAAGGTGATGATGGAGTCGTACTCGACGTGATTCGAATCACCGATGACCAAGTGCTGAACGGACAGCACCTCCGCGTTCAACACACGTACGGCACGGGCGACGTCTCCTCCGTCTTGATCCAGCAAGGAGGAAGGAGAGGTTGAGGAAGACAGCTCCACCGGCAGCACGACGGCGTGGTGATGGTGGAGAAGCAGTACTCCGACAGGGCTCCGCCGAGCACACAACGGAGAAGGAGGAGAGGTGTTGGGGAGGGGAGGGCTGCGCCTTGGCTTGTGGTGCTGCTGCCCTCCCCTCACCCCTCTATTTATAGGGGGAAGGGAGAAGGGGGCCGGCCCCTCTAGATCCCATCTAGAGGGGGGCGGCGGCCAAGGGGAGGAGGGGAGAGGGTGGCTTGCCCCCCAAGCAAGGGTGGCGCCTCCTCTAGGGTTCCCCCCTCAACCCTAGGCGCAAGGGCCCAAGGGAGGGGGTGCGCCCAGCCCACCAGGGGCTGGCCAACTCCCCACGCAGCCCAAGTGCCCCCCCGAAAGGGGTGGCCCCTCCCGGTGGACCCCCGGAACCCTTCCGGTGGTCCCGGTACAATACGAGTCTGCCCCCGAAACTTTCCGGTGTCCTTTTAACAACTTCCCATATATAAATCTTTACCTCCGGACCCTTCCGGAACTCCTCGTGACGTCCGGGATCTCATCCGGGACTCCGAACAACATTCGGTAGTCACATACTAGTCTTCCTAATAACCCTAGCGTCACCGAACCTTAAGTGTGTAGACCCTACGGGTTCGGGAGACACACAGACATGACCGAGACGACTCTCGGGCAATAACCAACAACGGGATCTGGATACCCATGATGGCTCCCACATGCTCCTCGATGATTTCATCGGTTGAACCACGATGTCGAGGATTCGATCAAAAACCCTGTATACAATTCCCTTTGTCAATCGGTACGTTACTTGCCCGAGACTCGATCGTCGGTATCCCAATACCTTGTTCAGTCTCGTTACCGGCAAGTCACTTTACTCGTACCGTAATGCATGATCCCGTGGCCAACACCTTGGTCACCTTGAGCTCATTATGATGATGCATTACCGAGTGGGCCCAGAGATACCTCTCCATCATACGGAGTGACAAATCCCAGTCTCGATCCGTGTCAACCCAACAGATACTTTCGGAGATACCTGTAATGCACCTTTATAGTCACCCAGTTACGTTGTGACGTTTGATACACCCAAGGCACTCATACGGTATCCGGGAGTTACACGATCTCATGGTCGAAGGAAGAGATACTTGACATTGGCAAAGCTCTAGCAAACGAACTAAACGACCTTTGTGCTATGCTTAGGATTGGGTCTTGTCCATCACATCATTCTCCTAATGATGTGATCCCGTTATCAACGACATCCAATGTCCATAGCCAGGAAACCATGACTATCTGTTGATCGCAACGAGCTAGTCAACTAGAGGCTCACTAGGGACATAGTGTGGTCTATGTATTCACACGTGTATTACGATTTCCGGATAATACAGTTATAGCATGAATAAAAGACAATTATCATGAACGATGAAATATAATAATACTTTTATTATTGCCTCTAGGGCATATTTCCAACAGTCTCCCACTTGCACTAGAGTCACCAATCTAGTTACATTGTGATGAATCGAACACCCATAGAGTCCTGGTGTTGATCATGTTTTGCTCGCGAGAGAGGTTTAGTCAACGGATCTGCGACATTCAGATCTGTATGTACTGTGCAAATCTCTATGTCTCCGTCTTGAACATTTTCACGGATGGAGTTGAAACGACGCTTGATGTGCCTGGTCTTCTTGTGAAACCTGGGCTCCTTGGCAAGGGCAATAGCCCCAGTGTTGTCACAGAAGAGTTTGCTCGGCCCCGACGCATTGGGTATGACTCCTAGGTCGGTGATGAACTCCTTCACCCAAATCGCTTCATGCGCTGCCTCCGAGGCTGCCATGTACTCCGCTTCACATGTAGATCCCGCCATGACGCTCTGCTTGCAGCTGCACCAGCTTACTGCTCCACCATTCAACATATACATGTATCCGGTTTGTGACTTAGAGTCATCCGGATCTGAGTCGAAGCTAGCGTCGACGTAACCCTTTACGACGAGCTCTTCGTCTCCTCCATAAACGAGAAACATGTCCTTAGTCCTTTTCAGGTACTTCAGGATATTCTTGACCGCTGTCCAGTGTTCCTTGCCGGGATTACTTTGGTATCTAGCTACCAAACTCACGGCAAGGTTTACATCAGGTCTGGTACACAGCATGGCATACATAATAGATCCTATGGCTGAAGCATAGGGGATGACACTCATCTCTTCTTTATCTTTTGCCGTGGTCGGTGACTGAGCCGAGCTCAATCTCACACCTTGTAACATAGGCAAGAACCCCTTCTTGGACTGATCCATTTTGAACTTCTTCAAAATCTTATCAAGGTATGTGCTTTGTGAAAGACGTATGAGGCGTCTCGATCTATCTCTATAGATCTTGATGCCTAATATATAAGCAGCTTCTCCAAGGTCCTTCATTGAAAAACACTTATTCAAGTAGGCCTTAATGTTGTCCAGAAATTCTATATTATTTCCCATCAAGAGTATGTCATCTACATATAATATGAGAAATGCTACAGAGCTCCCACTCACTTTCTTGTAAACGCAGGCTTCTCCATAAGTCTGCATAAACCCAAACGCTTTGATCATCTCATCAAAGCGAATGTTCCAACTCCGAGATGCTTGCACCAGTCCATAAATGGATCGCTGGAGCTTGCATACTTTGTTAGCATTCTTAGGATCGACAAAACCTTCCGGCTGCATCATATACAGCTCTTCCTTAAGATGTCCGTTAAGGAATGCCGTTTTGACGTCCATCTGCCATATCTCATAATCATAGTATGCGGCAATTGCTAACATGACTCGGACGGACTTCAGCTTCGCTACGGGAGAGAATGTCTCGTCGTAGTCAATCCCTTGAACTTGTCGATAACCCTTAGCGACAAGTCGAGCCTTATAAATGGTAACATTACCATCCGCGTCCGTCTTCCTCTTGAAAATCCATTTGTTTTCTATCGCTCGCCGATCATCGGGCAAGTCTGTCAAAGTCCATACTTTGTTTTCATACATGGATTCTATCTCGGATTTCATGGCTTCAAGCCATTTGTTGGAATCTGGGCCCGCCATCGCTTCGTCATAGTTCGAAGGTTCACCGTTGTCTAACAACATGATTTCCAGGACGGGGTTGCCGTACCACTCTGGTGCGGAACGTGTCCTTGTGGACCTACGAAGTTCAGTAGCAACTTGATCCGAAGTACCTTGATCATCATCATTGTTTTCCTCTTCAGTTGGTGTGGGCATCACAGGAACATTTTCCTGTGCTGCACCACTCTCCCATTCGAGAGGTAGTACTTCATCGAGTTCTACTTTCCTCCCACTTACTTCTTTCGAGAGAAACTCTTTTTCTAGAAAGCATCCGTTCTTGGCAATAAAGATCTTGCCTTCGGATCTTAAGTAGAAGGTATACCCGACAGTTTCCTTAGGGTATCCTATGAAGACGCATTTTTCCGACTTGGGTTCGAGCTTTTCAGGTTGAAGTTTCTTGACATAAGCATCGCATCCCCAAACTTTTAGAAACGACAGCTTAGGTTTCTTCCCAAACCATAATTCATACGGTGTCGTCTCAACGGATTTAGACGGTGCCCTATTTAAAGTGAATGTAGCTGTCTCTAGAGCGTATCCCCAAAATGACAGCGGTAAATCGGTAAGAGACATCATAGACCGCACCATATCCAATAGAGTGCGATTACGACGTTTGGACACACCGTTTCGCTGAGGTGTTCCAGGCGGCGTGAGTTGTGAAACGATTCCACATTTCCTTAAGTCTGTACCAAATTTGTGACTTAAGTATTCGCCTCCACGATCTGATCGTAGGAACTTTATCTTTCGGTCACGTTGATTCTCCACCTCATTCTGAAATTCCTTGAACTTTTCAAAGGTCTCAGACTTTTGTTTCATTAAGTAGACATACCCATATCTACTTAAGTCATCAGTGAGAGTGAGAACATAACGATATCCTCCGCGAGCCTCAACGCTCATTGGACCGCACACATCGGTATGTATGATTTCCAACAAGTTGGTTGCTCGCTCCATTGCTCCGGAGAACGGAGTCTTGGTCATTTTGCCCATGAGGCATGGTTCGCATGTGTCAAATGATTCATAATCAAGAGACTCTAAAAGTCCATCAGCATGGAGCTTCTTCATGCGCTTGACACCAATGTGACCAAGGCGGCAGTGCCACAAGTATGTGGGACTATCGTTATCAACTTTACATCTTTTGGCATCCACACTATGAACATGTGTAATATTACGCTCGAGATTCATTAGAATAAACCATTGACCATCGGAGCATGACCATAAAACATATCTCTCATATAAATCGAACAACCATTATTCTCAGACTTAAATGAGTAGCCATCTCGTATTAAACGAGATCCAGATACAATGTTCATGCTCAAACTTGGCACTAAATAACAATTATTGAGGTTCAAAACTAATCCCGTGGGTAAATGTAGAGGTAGCGTGCCGACGGCGATCACATCGACTCTGGAACCATTCCTGACGCGCATCGTCACCTCGTCCTTCGCCAGTCTCCGTTTATTCCGCAGCTCCTGCTGTGAGTTACAAATATGAGCAACGGCACCGGTATCAAATACCCAGGAGTTACTACGAGTACTGGTAAGGTACACATCAATTACATGTATATCAAATATACCTTTGGTGTTGCCGGCCTTCTTATCCGCTAAGTATTTGGGGCAGTTCCGCTTCCAGTGACCCTTCCCCTTGCAATAAAAGCACTCAGTCTCAGGCTTGGGTCCATTCTTTGACTTCTTCCCGGTAACTGGCTTACCAGGCGCGGCAACCTCCTTGCCGTCCTTCTTGAAGTTCTTCTTGCCCTTGCCCTTCTTGAACTTAGTGGTCTTATTGACCATCAACACTTGATGTTCTTTCTTGATTTCAGCCTCTGCTGACCTCAGCATCGAGAACACTTCAGGAATGGTCTTTTCCATCCCCTGCATGTTGTAGTTCATCACAAAGCTCTTGTAGCTTGGTGGGAGCGACTGGAGGATTCTGTCAATGACCGCCTCATCTGGGAGGTTAATATTCAGCTGGGTCATACGGTTGTGCAACCCAGACATCTTGAGTATGTGCTCACTGACAAAACTGTTTTCCTCCATCTTACAACTGTAGAACTTGTCAGAGATGTCATATCTCTCGACCCGGGCGTGAGCTTGAAAAACTAGTTTCAGCTCTTCGAACATCTCATATGCTCCGTGATGCTCAAAACGTTTTTGGAGCCCCGGTTCTAAGCTGTAAAGCATGCCGCACTGAACGAGGGAGTAATCATCAGCGCGAGTTTGCCAAGCATTCATAATGTCTTGGTTCTGCGGGATGGGAGCGTCACCTAGCGGTCCTTCTAGGACATATTGCTTCCTGGCAGCTATGAGGATAATCCTCTGGTTCCGGACCGAGTCCGTATAGTTGCTGCCATCATCTTTCAGCTTGGTTTTCTCTAGGAACGCGTTGAAGTTCATGTTGACATGAGCGTTGGCCATTTGATCTACAAGACATATTTGCAAAGGTTTTAGACTAAGTTCATGATAATTAAGTTCTAATCAAATTATGAACTCCCACTTAGATTAGACATCCCTTTGGTCATCTAAGTGTTACACGATCCGAGTCGACTAGCTCGTGTCCGATCATCACGTGAGACGGACTAGTCATCATCGGTGAACATCTTCATGTTGATCGCATCTTCCATACGACTCGTGTTCGACCTTTCGGTCTCCGTGTTCCGAGGCCATGTCTGCACATGCTAGGCTCGTCAAGTTAACCCTAAGTGTTTTCGCTGTGTAAAACTGTCTTACACCCGTTGTATGTGAACGTAAGAATCCATCACACCCGATCATCACGTGGTGCTTAGAAGCGACGAACTGTAGCAACGGTGCACAGTTAGGGGAGAACACTTCTTGATATTTTGTAAGGGATCATCTTATTTACTACCGTCGTCCTAAGTAAACAAGATGCATAAACATAATAAACATCACATGCAATTATATATAGTTGTGACATGATATGGCCAATATCATATAGCTCCATTGATCTCCATCTTCGGGGCTCCATGATCATCTTGTCACCGGCTTGACACCATGATCTCCATCATGATGATCTCCATCATCGTGTCTTCATGAAGTTGTCACGCCAACGACTACTTCTACTTCTATGACTAACGCGTTTAGCAATAAAGTAAAGTAGTTTACATGGCGTTCTTCAATGACACGCAGGTCACACAAAAAATAAAGACAACTCCTATGGCTCCTGCCGGTTGTCATACTCATCGACATGCAAGTCGTGAATCCTATTACAAGAACATGATCTCATACATCACAATTCATCATTCATCACAACTTCTGGCCATATCACATCACATGATCAATCGCTGCAAAAACAAGTTAGACGTCCTCTAATTGTTGTTGCATCTTTTACGTGGCTGCAATTGGGTTCTAGCAAGAACGTTTTCTTACCTACGAAACACCACACGTGATTTTGTCAACTTCTATTTACCCTTCATAAGGGCCCTGTTCATCGAATCCGCTCCAACTAAAGTGGGAGAGACAGACAGCCGCCAGCCACCTTATGCAACTAGTGCATGTCAATCGGTGGAACCGGTCTCACGTAAGCGTACATGTAAGGTTGGTCCGGCCGCTTCATCCCACAATACCGTTGAAGCAAGAAAAGACTAGTAGAGGCAAGTAAGTTGACAAGATCCACGCCCACAACAAATTGTGTTCTACTCGTGCATTAGAGAACTACGCATAGACCTAGCTCATGATGCCACTGTTGGGGAACGTTGCAGAAAATTAAAAATTTTCCTACGGTTTCACCAAGATCCATCTATGAGTTCATCTAAGCAACGAGTCATGGGAGAGAGTTTGCATCTACATACCACTTGTAGATCGCGTGCGGAAGCTTGCAAGGTGATGATGGAGTCGTACTCGACGTGATTCGAATCACCGATGACCAAGTGCTGAACGGACAGCACCTCCGCGTTCAACACACGTACGGCACGGGCGACGTCTCCTCCGTCTTGATCCAGCAAGGAGGAAGGAGAGGTTGAGGAAGACAGCTCCACCGGCAGCACGACGGCGTGGTGATGGTGGAGAAGCAGTACTCCGACAGGGCTCCGCCGAGCACACAACGGAGAAGGAGGAGAGGTGTTGGGGAGGGGAGGGCTGCGCCTTGGCTTGTGGTGCTGCTGCCCTCCCCTCACCCCTCTATTTATAGGGGGAAGGGAGAAGGGGGCCGGCCCCTCTAGATCCCATCTAGAGAGGGGCGGCGGCCAAGGGGAGGAGGGGAGAGGGTGGCTTGCCCCCCAAGCAAGGGGGGGCGCCTCCTCTAGGGTTCCCCCCTCAACCCTAGGCGCAAGGGCCCAAGGGAGGGGGTGCGCCCAGCCCACCAGGAACCCTTCCGGTGGTCCCGGTACAATACCGGTATGCCCCCAAACTTTCCGGTGTCCTTTTAACAACTTCCCATATATAAATCTTTACCTCCGGACCCTTCCGGAACTCCTCGTGACGTCCGGGATCTCATCCGGGACTCCGAACAACATTCGGTAGTCACATACTAGTCTTCCTAATAACCCTAGCGTCACCGAACCTTAAGTGTGTAGACCCTACGGGTTCGGGAGACACGCAGACATGACCGAGACGACTCTCGGGCAATAACCAACAGCGGGATCTGGATACCCATGATGGCTCCCACATGCTCCTCGATGATTTCATCGGTTGAACCACGATGTCGAGGATTCGATCAAAAACCCTGTATACAATTCCCTTTGTCAATCGGTACGTTACTTGCCCGAGACTCGATCGTCGGTATCCCAATACCTTGTTCAGTCTCGTTACCAGCAAGTACTTTACTCGTACCGTAATGCATGATCCCGTGGCCAACACCTTGGTCACCTTGAGCTCATTATGATGATGCATTACCGAGTGGGCCCAGAGATACCTCTCCGTCATACAGAGTGACAAATCCCAGTCTCGATCCGTGTCAACCCAACAGATACTTTCGGAGATACCTGTACTGCACCTTTATAGTCACCCAGTTACATTGTGACGTTTGATACACCCAAGGCACTCATACGGTATCCGGGTGTTACACGATCTCATGGTCGAAGGAAGAGATACTTGACATTGGCAAAGCTCTAGCAAACGAACTAAACGACCTTTGTGCTATGCTTAGGATTGGGTCTTGTCCATCACATCATTCTCCTAATGATGTGATCCCGTTATCAACGACATCCAATGTCCATAGCCAGGAAACCATGACTATCTGTTGATCGCAACGAGCTAGTCAACTAGAGGCTCACTAGGGACATAGTGTGGTCTATGTATTCACATGTGTATTACGATTTCCGGATAATACAGTTATAGCATGAATAAAAGACAATTATCATGAACGATGAAATATAATAATACTTTTATTATTGCCTCTAGGGCATATTTCCAACAGGCAAACCCAACTATTGACCCAAGACATGATTCGGAGCCGATTCATATAATGCTATAAGTTCGGGGTGCCGCACTTGTGAAAGTGTTCGGACTTATCACACCATAATGCGGGGAACATAAGCCCCTGGTGTATTCGGCCGTACCAAAATATACGGGTGCAAGATGTCATTAGTGAACATATACGTAAAGTAATGCAATTACAGGCAAAAAGTGCTGCATTATTTATTCAAGGAATTCTGCTATAAGTGCGGAAGGATACAAATAGTGCGGTAAGCAAGGGATTGGACTAAATAAACATGTCCCCCTCCATGGGTGGGCTGTGGACTGGTGTATATAATCGAATTTAATGCTTGTAATGGAAACCACCTGAGTGTTCGTCGCAGCCTTTTTCCCTCCCTGGCTATTGCATCGTGAGTTCGGCTGGTTCGCCGCCGGACAGGGCCTCTGATGAACGGAGTCCTGTGTATATAAAGAAGGAAAGTAATAGTAAAAAAGAGTGACACACTTGTGAGCCCCTGGTGTGGTCGAGCCGCACTCTGGGTCTGTTGTGGTCGTGCCCCTCCTCCTAGTCCCATGGTATCTCCAAAGCGTAATGATGTACGCGGAGGGTTGGTCTTGCGATTGTGCAAGGGCTGGGGTTGGGGCCGCATTGCTACGTGTGCTCGGAACGTGCTAGGTGGTCTTGGTTGATGTTGCTCCGGGCACGTTTGGCCGTGTCCGGCCATTTAGCGGCCGGACTCGAAAATTGCCTTAGAAGGCTGCTCTGTACTTCTGCCGCGAGAGCCGCTGTATGTTCCTCCGTTCGGAGGGAGCGTTCCGTATTTCCGTCGACCGTGATGACTCCACGAGGGCCTGACATCTTGAGCTTGAGGTATGCGTAATGCGGCACCGCGTTGAACTTTGCAAACGCGGTTCGTCCGAGCAGCGCGTGATAGCCGCTGCGGAATGGGACTATGTCGAAGATTAACTCCTCGCTCCAGAAATTGTCCGGGGATCCGAAGACCACTTCCAGTGTGACCGAGCCTGTACAATTGGTCTCAACACCTGGCATGACGCCTTTGAAGGTCGTTTTTGTAGGTTTAATCCTTGAGGGGTGAGGGAGTCCTGGACTAGGAGGTGTCCAGACAGCCGGACTATCATCGTCCGCCGGACTCCAAGACTACGAAGATACAAGATTGAAGACTCCGTCCCGTGTCCGGATGGGACTTTCCTTGGCGTGGAAGGCAAGCTTGGCGATACGGATATGTAGATCTCCTACGATTGTAACCGACTCTGTGTAACCCTAGCCTCCTCCGGTGTCTATATAAACCGGAGGGCTTTAGTCCATAGGATAACATACATTACAACAATCATACCATAGGCTAGCTTCTAGGTTTAGCCTCCTTGATCTCGTGGTAGATCCACTCTTGTACTACCCATATCATCAATATTAATCAAGCAGGACGTAGGGTTTTACCTCCATTGAGAGGGCTCGAACCTGGGTAAAACATCGTGTCCCTCGTCTCCTGTTACCATCCGCCTAGACGCACAGTTCGGGACCCCCTACCCGAGATCCGCCAGTTTTGACACCGACATTGGTGCTTTCATTGAGAGTTCCTCTGTGTCGTCACCGATAGGCTTGATGGCATCTTCAACCAACAACGCTGTCCAGGGTGAGACTTTTCTCCCCGGACAGATCTTCGTATTCGGCGGCTTCGCACTGCGGGCTAATTCGCTTGGCCATCTGGAGCAGATCGAAAGCTACGCCCCTGGCCGTCAGGTCAGATTCGGAAGCCTAAACTTCACGGCCGACGTCCACGGAGACTTGATCTTCGACGGACCCGAGCCACAGCCAAGCGTGCCGCACTGTTGCGATGGGCATGATCTAGCTCTGCCGCCGAATAGTGCCTTGGTGGCCGCACATGAATCCGCTCCGGCCATTAGTCCGGAGCCGATCGCCCGGATAGAGGATCGGTGGATAGACACCGCCTCGGGGGCTTCAACTTCCACGGCGATGGAGCCGAACAATAATCTTGTCCCCCACGAAATTTGTGATTCCGAGGTGCCGGACTCCTTGCCGGACTCCGAACCTCCCGCGCCCCTACCCATCAAATCGGATTGGGCACCGGTTATGGAATTCACCGCCGCGGACATCTTCCAATACTCGCCTTTTGGCGATATCCTGAATTCACTAAAGCATCTCTCGTTATCAGGAGAGCCCTGGCCGGACTATGGCCAGGATGGTTGGGATACGGACGACGAAGAAATTCTGAGCCCACCCACCACCCACTTTGTAGCCACTGTCGACGATCTAACCGACATGCTAGACTACGACTCCGAAGACATCGACGCTATGGACGATGATGCCGGAGACGAACAGGAACCAGCACCCACAGGGCACTGGAAGACCACCTCGTCATATGACATATACATGGTGGATACCCCAAAAGATGGGGACGGCGAAGAAACAGCGGAGGCAGACTCTCTAAAGAAGCAGCCCAAACGCCGGCGTCAGTGGTGCCGCTCTAAATCCCGCCACAGCAAGAATGGAGATTCCGGCATAGGAGATAATAATACCCCAGAGAGTGCCGAAGACAATCCCCTCCAGCAAGACTCAGCACAGGAGGATGCAGAAGCAAGCCCTCATGAGAAGGCGGCAGACGAAGAGGTTGATGATCATAACTACATGCCTCCCTCCAAAGACAAAGCAAGCCTCAACGATGACGAATTCGTCGTACCTGAGGATCCCGTCGAACAAGAGCGTTTTCAACGCAGGCTTATCGCCACGGCAAACAGCCTAAAGAAAAAGCAGCAGCAGCTTCAAGCTGATCAGGACCTGCTGGCCGATCGATGGACCGAGGTCCTCGCGGCCGAAGAGTATAAACTCGAACGCCCCTCCAAAAGCTATCCAAGACGCAAGCTGCTCCCCCGATTAGAGGAGGAAGCATACAACCTCCATCACCAGCGCACGATATGGCTGACCGACCACCGCGTGGTCGTGACAGAGAGGCATCCAGGCCCCCAGCCAAGACCGTACCCCTGCATCGCTCCAAAAGTACGAAGCCAAGAGGGAACGCGCCGGACTTGCGAGATATATTGGAGGACAAAGCAAGGCAATCCAGATCCATCTACGGATCACGTGGGTGCCCCACGACCCATGACCAATACCGTCGCGCCGGACACAATAACCCCGGCCGGGCCGAGCACAGCAGACAGCGCTCTCTCGAGATGCGTTGCGATATTGCTCAATACAGAGGCGCCGCACACCCACTATGCTTCACTGACGAAGTAATGGATCATCAAATCCCTGAAGGGTTTAAACCCGTAATCATTGAATCCTACGATGGCACAACAGACCCCGCGGTTTGGATAGAAGATTATCTTCTCCACATCCATATGGCCCGCGGCGACGATCTCCATGCCATCAAGTATCTCCCACTCAAGCTTAAAGGACCAGCTCGGCATTGGCTTAACAGCTTGCCCGCAGAGTCAATTTGGTGTTGGGAAGACCTGGAGGCTGCATTCCTTGATAACTTCCAAGGCACGTATGTGCGACCACTAGACGCCGATGACCTAAGCCACATCATTCAGCAGCCAGACGAATCGGCCAGACAATTCTAGACACGGTTCTTGACGAAGAAAAATCAAATCGTCGATTGTCCGGATGCAGAGGCCCTTGCAGCCTTCAAACATAACATCCGAGACGAATGGCTAGCCCGGCACCTGGGGCAGGAAAAGCCGAAATCCATGGCAGCCCTCACATCGTTAATGACCCGCTTTTGCGCGGGAGAGGACAGCTGGCTAGCTCGCAGCAACAATCTCCGTAAAAATTCTGGCAGTCCGGATACTAAGGACAACAACGGCAGGTCACGTCGAAACAAAAACAAACACCGCATTAACAGCGACGATAAGGAGGATACGGCAGTCAACGCCGGATTCCGAGGCTCTAAACCCGGTCAGCGGAAGAAGCCATTCAAAGGAACCACTCTGGGTCCGTCCAATCTGGACCGAATACTCGAATGCTTATGCCAGATACATGGCACCTCTGAAAAGCCAGCTAACCACACTAATAGAGATTGCTGGGTGTTCAAGCAGGCCGGCAAGTTAATTGCCGAAAACAATGACAAGGGGCTAAACAGCGACGACGAGGAAGAAACCCGACCGCCGAACAATAGAGGACAGAAGGGTTTTCCCCCACAAGTGCGGACGGTGAATATGATATACGCGACCCATATACCCAAAAGGGAAAGGAAACGCGCATTAAGGGACGTCTATGCGATGGAGCCAGTCGCCCTGAAGTTCAATCCATGGTCCTCTTGTCCGATCACTTTCGATCGAAGAGACCATCCGACCAGCATACGCCATGGCGGATTCGCCGCATTGGTTTTAGACCCAATCGTCGATGGATTTCACCTCACGAGAGTCCTGATGGACGGCGGCAGTAGCCTGAACCTGCTTTATCAGGATACAGTGCGCAAAATGGGCATAGACCCCTCAAGGATTAAACCTACAAAGACAACCTTTAAAGGTGTCATACCAGGAGTGGAAGCCAACTGTACAGGCTCAGTCACACTGGAAGTGGTCTTCGGATCCCTGGATAATTTCCGGAGCGAAGAGTTAATCTTCGACATAGTCCCGTTTCGCAGCGGCTATCACGCTCTGCTCGGACGAACCGCGTTTGCAAAATTCAACGCGGTGCCGCATTATGCATACCTAAAACTCAAGATGTCAGGCCCTCGCGGAGTCATCACGGTCAATGGGAATACGGAACGCTCCCTCCAAACGGAGGAACATACAGCGGCCCTCGCGGCAGAAGTACAGAGTAGCCTCTTAAGGCAATTCTCCAGTCCGGCCGTTAAACAGCCGGATACAGCAAAATGCTCCCGAAGCAATACCAACCAAGACCACCTGGCGCGATCAGAGCATGCGTAGCAATGCGGCCCCAACCCTCGCCCGCGCATGATCGCAATAATAACACTCCGCGTACATTATTACGCTTTGGAGATACCATGGGCACAGGGGAGGGGGCACGATCGCAACGGACCCAGAGTGCGGTTCGACCACACCGGGGGCTCGCAAGTGTGCCCCCCTTTTTTATATTTTTTATTTTTCTTCTTTTATGTACATAGTACTCTGTTAACCAGAAGCCCTGCCCGGCGGCGAACCTGCCGAACTCATGATGCAACAGTCAGGGACTAAAGAAGTCTGCGACGAACACTCAGGTGGTCTCAATTACGAGCATTAAATTCGATTATATACACCAAGTCCGCAGCTCACCCCTGGAGGGGGACATGTTTACTTAGTCCAAATCCCTTGCTTACCGCACTATTTGTATCAGTCCGCTCTCCTAGCAGACTTTCTTTCATAAATAATGCAGCACCTTTTTGATTGCAATTGTATTACCTTATATATATATATATGCTCATTATATGACATCTTGCGCCCGTATATTTTGGTACGGCCTAATACGCCAGGGGCTTATGTTCCCCACTCTATGGTGTGATAAGTCCGAACACTTCCACAAGTGCGGCACCCCGAACTTATAGCATTATATGAATCGGCTCCGAATCATGTCTTGGGTCAATAGTTGGGTTTGCCCGGCTCCCACGTTTTGGTGCCTTACGTTCCGTTCTGTCGGCTAAGGTGGCACTGGGAGAACCACTGCGATTGTGCCCCGGTTGACTCGGGCGAGCGCCTCAGTGGAGAAAGCTAAAACTGGCCGGCATGATAAGGCAAGAGACCGGTCGCTGTTCGAGAGGTTTTTTCGGGTCCTTAAAGACTCACGCCGCTTCGAGCGAAGTTCCGGACAATGTCCGGCGAAAGCGTGGATAGCGCCCCGGATTCGGTCTTCCGAATACCAGGGGCTTCGCCGAAATTTAAAATTATAGAATTCTATGGCTAAGTGAGAGTGTTCAAGCATTATAAGTCCGGTTGCCTTGTTCGTTGTGTTGAGTGCCTCCCTCGATGGACCCAACAATGGGAACAAGAGTGCTCAAGTTTATCCCGAACACCCCAGCACTCGTGGCTTGGGGGCTGAAGCCAACGACTTGCCATCTCTCAGATTTTATAAACGGCCGCACAGAAGGTAATATTTTAAATTAAAAAAGCGTTGCTCAAAGCGCACATGAACAAAGTTTCAGCGCACAGGATAATACATAGAAATTTACTCAAAGATTACATTTCTGGGGCACTCATCTGCAATATCGCAGGCTCCCTTCAGGACAGATTTATAATACATTTCCGGTGGCGGTGGGTCCGTGAGAAGCTTCTCCGCATCCAACCTGCCCCATTGCACCTTTGTGCGGGCGAGGGCCCGGTGAGCGCCTTCAATACAGGCGGAGCGCTTGATGACATCCACCCAGGGGCATGCATCCACCAGCCGCCGCACGAGGCCAAAGTAGCTCCCAGGCATGGCCTGTCCAGGCCACAGCCGGACTATAAGGCCCTTAATGGCCTCTTCAGCTACCTTGTGGAGTTCGACCAGCTGCTTCAGCTGGTCGCTTGGGGGCACCGGGTGTCCGGCCTCAGCATACTGAGACCAGAAGACTTAACGTCGAGCTCCCCTCCTCGCCACGATAGAATGCGGCGGCATCGGAGGCACTACGCGGCAGGTTCGAAGGCCTAATCTTCACAGCCGACATCCGCGGGGACTCAATCTTCGACGGACTCGAGCCACAGCCGAGCGCGCCGCGCTGTCACGATGGGCATGATTTAGCTCTGCCGCCGGACAGTGCCTTGGTGGCCGCACACGAATCCGCTCCGGCCCTCAGTCCGGAGCCGATCGCCCAGATCGAGGACCGGTGGCTGGACACCGCCTTGGGGGCTGCAACTGCCACGGCGATGGAGCCGAACACTAACCTTGTCCCCTGCAAAGCTCGTAACTCCGAGGTGCCGGACTCCCTGCCGGACTCCGAACCTCCCGCGCCCCTGCCAATTGAGTCTGATTGGGCGCCGGTCATGGAGTTCACCGCCGCGGACATCTTCCAACACTCGCCCTTTGGCGACATCCTAAATTCGCTAAAACATCACTCGCTATCCGGAGAGACCTGGCCGGACTATGGCCAGGATGGCTGGGATGCGGACGACGAAGAAATTCAGAGCCCACCCACCACCCACTTTGTAGCCACTGTCGACGATCTAACCGACATGCTAGACTATGACTCCGAAGACATCGACGGTATGGACGACGGTGCCGGAGACGATCAAGAACCAGCGCCTACAGGGCACTGGAAGACCACCTCGTCATATGGCATATACATGGTGGACACCCCAAAAGATGGGGACGGCGAAGAAACAGCGGAGGCAGATTCCCTAAAGAAACAACCCAAGCGCCGACGTCAGTGGCGCCGCTCGAAATCCCGCCACAACAAGAATGGAGATTCCAGCACAGGAGATAACAACACCCCAGAAAGTGCCGAAGACAATCCCCTCCAGCAAGATTCAGCGCAGGAGGATGCAGAAGCAAGCCCTCACGAGAGAGCGGCAGACGAAGAGGTCGAGGATGATAATTACATACCTCCCTCCGGAGATGAGGCAAGCCTCAACGACGATGAATTCGTCGTGGCAGAGGATCCCGTCGAACAAGAGCGTTTTAAACGCAGGCTTATCGCCACGGTAAATAGCCTAAAGAAAAAGCAGCAGTAGCTTCAAGCTGATCAAGACCTGCTAGCCGACAGATGGACTGAGGTCCTCGCGGACGAAGAGTATGAACTCGAACGTCCCTCCAAGAGTTACCCAAAACGCAAGTTGCTCCCCCGATTAGAGGAAGAAGCATACATACCTTCATCACCTGCGCACAATACGGCCGACCGACCACCTCGTGGTCGCGACAGAGAGGCATCCAGGCCCTCCACCAAGACCGTACCCCGGCATCGCTCCAAAAGTGCGAAGCCAAGTGGGAATGCGCCGGACTTGCGAGATATATTGGAGGAGAAAGCAAGGCAATCCAGATCCATCTACGGATCACGTGGGCACCCCACGACTCACGACGAATACCGTCACGCCGGATACAACAACCCCAGCCGGGCCGAACACAGCAGACAACGCTCACTCGAGCTACGTTGTGACATCGCTCAATATAGAGGCACCGCACACCCGCTATGCTTCACTGACGAAGTAATGGGTCATCAAATCCCTGAAGGGTTTAAACCCGTAAACATTGAACCCTACGATAGCACAACAGACCCCGTGGTTTGGATTGAAGATTATCTCCTTCACATCCATATGGCCCGCGGCGACGATCTCCACGCCATCAAGTATCTCCCACTCAAGCTTAAAGGACCAGCTCGGCATTGGCTTAACAGCTTGCCCGCAGAGTCAATTGGGTGTTGGGAAGACCTGGAAGCCGCATTCCTCGACAACTTCCAGGGCACATATGTGCGACCACCAGACGCAGATGACCTAAGCCACATAATTCAGCAGCCAGACGAATCGGCCAGACAGTTCTGGACACGGTTCTTAACAAAGAAAAATCAAATCGTCGACTGTCCGGATGCGGAGGCCCTCGCAGCCTTCAAACACAACATCCATGACGAATGGCTAGCCCGGCACCTAGGACAGGAAAAGTCGAAATCCATGGCAGCCCTCACATCATTAATGACCCGCTTCTGTGCGGGAGAGGATAGCTGGCTAGCTCGCAGCAACAACCTCAGTAAAAATTCTGGCAGTCCGGATACTAAGGACCACAATGGCAGGTCGCGTCGAAGCAAAAATAAACGCCGCATTAACGGCAACGACAAGGAGGATACGGCAGTCAACGCCGGATTCCGAGGCTCTAAACCCGGTCAGCGGAAGAAGCCATTCAAAAGAACCACTCCGGGTCCGTCCAATTTGGACCGAATACTCGACTGCTTATGCCAGATACATGGCACCCCCGAAAAGCCAGCTAATCACACCAACAGAGACTGTTGGGTATTCAAGCAGGCAGGCAAGTTAATTGCCAAAAACAATGACAAGGGGTTGCATAGCGATGACGAGGAAGAGACCCGACCGCCGAACAGTAGAGGACAGAAGGGTTTCCCCCCACAAGTATGGACGGTGAACATGATATACGCAACCCATATACCTAAGAGGGAGCGGAAGCATGCACTAAGGGACGTATACGCGATGGAGCCAGTCGCCCCGAAGTTCAATCCATGGTCCTCTTGCCTGATCACTTTCGATCGAAGAGACCATCCAACCAGTATCCGCCATGGCGGATTCGCCGCATTGGTATTAGACCCAATTGTCGATGGATTTCACCTCACGAGAGTCCTGATGGACGGCGGCAGTAGCCTGAACCTGCTTTATCAGGATACAGTGCGCAAGATGGGCATAGACCCCTTGTCGGTGTCAAAACCGGCGGATCTCGGGTAGGGAGTCCCGAACCGTGCGTCTAGGCGGATGGTAACAGGAGACGAGGGACACGATGTTTTACCCAGGTTTGGGCCCTCTCGATGGAGGTAAAACCCTACGTCCTGCTTGATTAATATTGATGATATGGGTAGTACAAGAGTGGATCTACCACGAGATCAAGGAGGCTAAACCCTAGAAGCTAGCCTATGGTACAATTGTTGTAATGTATGTTGTCCTACGGACTAAAGCCCTCCGGTTTATATAGACACCGGAGGAGGCTAGGGTTACACAGAGTCGGTTACAATGGTAGGAGATCTACATATCCGTATCGCCAAGCTTGCCTTCCACGCCAAGGAAAGTCCCATCCGGACACGGGACGGAGTCTTCAATCTTGTATCTTCGTAGTCTTGGAGTCCGGCGGACGATGATAGTCTGGCTGTCCAGACACCCCCTAGTCCAGGACTCCCTCAGTAGGCCCTGAACCAGGCTTCAATGACGATAAGTCCGGCGCGCATAATGTTCGGCATTGCAAGGCGGGTTCCTCCCTTGAATAATCCAGAGAAGATCATGAACACCAGGATAGTGTCCGGCTCTGCAAAATAAATTCCACATTCCACCGTAGAGAGAATAAAATGTACACCAGTCCAATCTGCTGACGTATTATGCGGCGTGACATCACACCACTACCAAGCCTTTGTTTGAATCGTTTTTTACTATCCCACCTCAGCACGTTTAGCGAAGCGGTTTCCTTGGAACGTCTTGTCGAAGCAGAGATCGTGTTCCCCTTATTCCGGGATTCTCATCAATACGGACGTGGGTAACCCAACCGCGCCATTGATGGTGGCGCTTGGGAGATAAGCGAGTTTTATCAGGCCAGTGGGACGCATAGTTTTCGTCCGCCTACATATAAGGGATAAGGATTTACCTTCTCACCTACGCCTTCTTCCTCCTTTGCTTATCCACCTCCGCGTACTCAAGCTCCAACGCCCAAGCTCGCACATCTCGCCTCGACCTTCTCCGAATATGTCAGGAGCGGGAGGCAAATGGTTGGCCTCCACCGTTAAGGAGGAGCACATCACCAGACTGCACAGCGCCAGATACCTTTGCGGCGATATCGCGCATCGGCTGCCTGACGAGGGGCAGCTCGTCCCTACCCCCGGGCCTCACGAGAGGGTCGTCTTCCTTCCCCACTTCCTCCGCGGACTGGGCTTTCCGCTCCATCCCTTTGTCCGGGGGCTCATGTTCTATTATAGCCTGGATTTCCACGATCTGGCGCCGAACTTCATCCTCAACATCTCGACGTTCATCGTCTTGTGCGAGGCCTTCCTCTGCATCCGGCCCCACTTCGGCCTGTGGCTTAAGACCTTCAACGTCAAGCCGAAGGTTGTGCTGGGCACGCAAGCGGAATGCGGAGGCGCCATGTTGGGTAAATTACCCAACGTCCTTTGGCTCGAAGGGGCCTTCGTGGACTCCGTCAAGGGGTGGCAATCAGGGTGGTTCTACATCACCGAGCCGCGCAAGCCCACATGGGCGGCGGCCCCCGAGTTTAGATCTGGCGTCCCCACGCAGCTCACCTCCTGGAAAGAGAAGGGCTTGTTGTGGGGCAATTCGAAGGAGCTGACGGGACTCCGAGCCTGCATCCAGAAGCTGGTGAGTGGTAAGCTCAGGCTCGTCGACGTGGTCCAAGTCATGCTCATCCGCCGGATTCTCCCATGCCAAGAACGGGCATTCAATCTGTGAGAGTTCAATCCGGAACAGCACCAGGCGCTGAGCGGGCTCTTCGATACGACATACGAAGGCGCCTGGAGGGTGCTGTTTAAGGGCGCCGAAGCCCCCGCATCCACGACGGAAGATCGCAGATTCAGCTCGCAGCATCCAACTGACGAGGTAAGTGATTCAACCCCATTACGGGACACTTTGTAGTAATCAAATTGATTATAAGAGGGTTTCATTCTTCCCTTTCCTTTGACAGGAATGGATGGAGAAGGCCAAGCAGCTTATTAGCCCGGCTCCCATGCCAGAAGACCCAGTGGACGCCCGTTTAGCAGGGCTGCTGGTTCCGGCACCGCATGTGGTGCCGGAGAAGAAGGCCAAGAAGGTGGCCGCGGGGACTCGAAAGAGTTCCTGCAATCAGGTGTCCGACGACGAGGCGGACTCCTCCCCCGAAGACGAGGAGGGTTCTCTCCCAGAAGAGGGAGAGAAGAAGAGGAAGGCTTCCCCAATAGGGGAGGCCGAAGGGTCCAAGAGGGGGAGAACTATCCCCCCGGACAGTTTCGCCAACACCACCGTTGGCGAGGATGAATGGCCTCCCAAGGCCAGGCGTCCGGCAAGATCGTAAGTATCCGGATCCTTTATATGCAATTTCTTTCGTGTCGCGTAGTGTCCTTAATGCCGCATTCTGTCTGTAGTCCGGCCGATGACGATCTCCCCGACTCATCGAGCGGGTCGTTGGCCCCGTCAGATGTGGATTCACTTCTGACTGCCTCTACCCCACGCGCCGACGAGGACGTCGAGGTGGGATCCCAGAAAGGGACCCATCAGGAGGAGGCTCCGGAGGCGCCGTCAGGCAGCCTCCCGGACTTTGTGCCGGACTCTACATCGGAACCCGCAGTGGTTCCAGAGTCCGGCAGGCGGCCACTTCGAAAGAAGGGCAAGACCGTTATACCGGCGGCCTCCATCCAACCGGAGGTGCCGGATAACTTGTTGGAGGCGCTCAAAGGCGCTTCCATCGAGGAAGAACACCACACTATCATGAGTGCGGTGATTCAAAAGGTTCAGCTCGCCAAAAGCGGGCTGACCGAAGCCTGCAGCAGCCTTCTAACAGGCTTTGAGGTAAGAAGTTAAAATTATGTAATGTAATACCGCATAGACAGTAGCCCCTGATGCTCAGTTCGGTGTTCAGAAAGAAAAGCCGGACTGAGGATCTAACAAGATATACGCAAGGTTGCTTAAAATATGTCAATATGGGTTTGCAGGCTGCGCTGCTGACCTCTGCCGCACTAACGGCGGAGGTCGATGTGCTAAAGCAGGATCTCGAGCGATTCGAGCGAGAGCTCGGTCGTGCGAAGAAGCAGCTCGAGGACAAAGAAGGTGAGTAACACCACTTTGAATGGTTACCTTACAGAAAAGGATTTTGGTTGCAATAAAATTAACAAGGATAATATGTGTATTGCAGGGGCCACTAACGAGGTGGCAGCCCTAAAGGAGGCTGTGTCCGCGGCCGAACGCAGTGCGGCCGCGGAACGGGCGGAGAAAGAAAAGCAGGAGGCACGGGTGGCGGAAGTACGGCAAGAGCTCCAGGCTCTCATGGAGAAACATGAGAGGTTGGAGCGTGACTCCAAGACTCGGGAGTCCGAGCTTGCCTCGGCTCTCGAAAGTGCCAAGTCCGCCAAGGCCGAAGCCCATAAGGCCCTTCAGGAGGTTGAAGATGTAAAGAAAATAGCGGCGGGTAAGGCATTTTTCATGCAAAGCAAGCATGTTAATGTAATCTGTCCGGGGAGAGAAGTCTCACCCTGGACAGCGTTGTTGTTGATTGAAGAAGCCATCGAGCCTATCGGTGACGACACAGAGGAACTCTCAATGAAAGCACCAATGTCGGTGTCAAAACTGGCAGATCTCGGGTAGGGGGTCCTGAACTGTGTGTCTAGGCGGATGGTAACAGGAGACAAGGGACACGATGTTTTACCCAGGTTTGGGCCCTCTTGATGGAGGTAAAACCCTACGTCCTGCTCGATTAATATTGATGATGTGTATTACAAGAGTGGATCTACCACGAGATCAAGGAGGCTGAACCCTAGAAGCTAGCCTATGGTATGATTGTTGTAATGGAGGTTATGTCCTACGGACTAAAGCCCTCCGGTTTATATAGACACCGGAGAGGGCTAGGGTTACACAGAGTCGGTTACAATGGTAGGAGATCTACATATCCGTATTGCCAAGCTTGCCTTCCACGCCAAGGAAAGTCCCATCCGGACATGGGACGGAGTCTTCAATCTTGTATCTTCGTAGTCTTGGAGTCCGGCGGACAATGATAGTCCGGCTGTCCGGACACCCCCTAGTCCAGGATTCCCTCACTACACACAAAGAGTATAATTTTGATTACATGATCTGACAATTTCCCTCATTTCAGACACATGATTCTAGTGCATCATCAATTAATGCTTGCTTTCATGGTCTGCTTATTGGTGCCCAAGATGATCTGCCTATGGATGCCCAAGTTACAGGTATGATAATCTTCTGATCCATGTCCAAGCAAATAAGAGTCACTCCACATATTGACCATGTTGCTGCTTTGTCTAGAGGCCTGACACTACATAATTACTAACCTCCCTTGACAATTGACTCATTCCATACCATACTATGTGCATTATATTATTATGGAGGTAATTATACAATGATAACTTTACTTCCATGTCATGCTTTCTCCACAATTTTAGAAAGTAAAATCTGTCTCTAGCATGCATGTGATTCTTGCATTGATATTTATTTATTTGGATAACCTAATTAACTTCTTCCACACTCGTGAAAATTAGATAAGTGCTTTTTCATGTGTGACTTATTGACTGTGTTGTTGCTCTAAATCAGGTTAGTGCCATAATGTATGAAATCAACATTTTGATGTGGGAGTTTAGTGCTCGTCATGTGGCTAATCAGGCAAAGACCTCAGAGGAGCGAGGAATGTTAGAAACCCCAATTCGTGCTCGGCAAATAGTCCTGCGTATTCGTGGCCTTTATGGGATGGACATTCTTACAAAGTGAACGATCGGATGAGTCCATATTTGGATTATGGGGCACGTCCGCTGTTGGCAAGACACGGCTTCTTTCGCTTATCGCTGATAGCTACGCTGACTCATTTCATCACGTCATATTTCTTGATGGTGGCAGTTGCCTGAGAGTCATGCAAAATCATTTCGCATATTTTTTGAAATTGGATTGGGAGACAATCTCATTGTTAGAGGAGCATTACCGAGCTAAAATCATTATGGAGTACCTAAGAGCATGTCAGTTTTTTGGTTCTGTTAGACGATGTGCAAGATGAAGTCTACCCAGATTTAACAGCTCTTGGTTTGCCGATGGCTCTTGGGCATCGGCAAAAAGTTGTTCTTACGTCGAGGAGTCAGGTAGTATGTGTTCGCATGGAATGCACCATATCAAACACTCTGGAGATGAAGTGTCTTGGGGATGAAGATGCTTGGAGTCTTTTCAAGTATAATGCGGGAGTAAAAATCACAGAAGCTGATACTGAAATTTATGAATATGCAAAACAAGTATTATATATTTCTACATAATAACTTTTCAGATATACGTTTAACCTACAAATAAAAACTGTGCACTATAATTTATAGTTTATATTGGTTATTAGATGGTTTCAGCATGTGGAGGGTTGCCTAGAGCCATATGTGCTATTGGCCTGGGCATTCGGTTACACCGAACCGATCGGTTCGGTGCCTCGGTCTATTTTTAATTTCGGTTTCCAAATTTTATGGACCGATCGGTCTTTTGAGAATTCACTAACCGAGGCTTTCGGTCCAGCGAGAATTCGGCTCGGTCCTCGGTTATAACTGAAGGGGACTTTTTTTCTACGGAAACACTAACGCCCACATGTGTGGGCGTTCTCCAACTCGCCCACACGTCTAGATGGTCGTTGATTGTCTTTTGCACGAATCTTGACACGAAAACGTGGATTTGATGTGCCACGTAGGACGGGGCTAGTGTGTGGGCGTTGGAGAGTTTGCCCACACGCCCCGCATCACGCTGTTGCCAGCTGCGATGTGTGGGTGAACTAGTTTCTGCCCACACAGCCACCACCTAGTCCATGCGCGTGTGGGCGAACTGATTTTCACCCACACGACACTCCTATGTTGTGGATGACAACTGCAGTTACGTGAACGTGGCAACTAGGTAAACAAACATGGTAACTGTGATTCTTTTGCTAGACGGCAACTGCAGTTGCACGTGTGTGGCAAACAGATAAACACACATGGCAACTGCGATTAACTATGCATGGCAACTATGGTTGGACCACACGTGGCAACTAGGTAAACACACATGGCAACTACTGTTTGAGCATGTGTGGCAAGTAGTTAATCACACACGGCAACTACGATTTTGATTACACGCGGCAACTACCATAAATTAGACATGGCAACTATAATTGATTAAAACGGATAGAGTTGCCATGCTTTTACAACTACACTTGCCATCGCGGATAACTACATCTGCCAACCAGGATGGCAACTAAATCGTCATCCCGCGGGTACCTAACGTTGCTGCGCTAGGACGTGTGGGCATTTTTGCTTCGTGCCACACGCGTGGGGTGGAGATGAGTAGTACTTGTTGGGCGTGTGGCACGAAGTAGCCGCGACCATACGTGTGGGCAATTCTAGTGTCCGCCCACACACAACCCGTGTGGCTGCCTCCTGCTCACACCACACATGGTGTGTGGCCAGATCCTTTAACGCCCACACGTGTGGGCGTTATCGGTGTCCTTTTTCTAACTTGAAGAGAGAACATACTGGATTGGAAGGAATAAATTGGGAGTCAAATTCTAAGCGAGAAACAAGTTCGGAAAAGGAATCGATCCAAACATGCATTGTGCTGCCTAATATGGCTCAATCAGGCCGCTCGTGGCAACCTTTG
This sequence comes from Triticum dicoccoides, assembly GCF_002162155.2. Lineage (NCBI taxonomy): Eukaryota > Viridiplantae > Streptophyta > Magnoliopsida > Poales > Poaceae > Triticum > Triticum dicoccoides. Next base: position 825,828,917 of record NC_041385.1, read on the forward strand.
CATAGCATACATGAATGGTACAAGGAAAGACATACAATAGGATACTAGATAGGGATCGCGCCGTGGCGTGAGGGTGCCGATCAAAACGTTTGTATCCACATAATAAGAAGCTACTTAACAATGCATGAACATAGAAAGCATGTTTCACGATAGGTTAGCACCAAATATCTTAGGCATAGAAGATATGACAACACGTCGCTTAAAGACAATTTACAACTATGCATAGATAACTTTAAGTTTTAGGCATAACGTAGATGTTTAGGCGTAGAAGATACGACAACACGTCGCTTACAGACGTTTTAGGCATAGAAGATACGACAACACGTCGCTTACAGACAATTTACAACATGGGTCTTGCCGTCCTCATGAACAACGCGTTCATACTGAGCCGGTGATAGTCCAAGGTGTGCCAGGAGCATGCCAAGAACTGCCGTGTGTGGGATCCTAAGCACTCGCTTGGTGTCCTGCAGTTCCCAATAACATAAAACATAAGGCCTTGGGGAATTGCCCAAAACAATTGCATTACAGCATGGGAAAAGAATCAGAGAAATCAGTTGCGGATAAAAGCAACCATAGTGATAAAAAAGATATGCCAAGCCTATCCTTTAATCAGGATTTTGTTTAGGATGTGCCAAGCATTTAAAAAAACGGACTATGAATCAGGATTTTGTTGCAAACAGACTGAATGATGGAATGAGAAGAGGAATATATTCATGAAATAAAGCAAGAGAGATAAAGTTGAAAGGAAAGAAGTGCAGAGCTTGCAGGTGAAAAACATCATATAAAAGGTATAATCACCAATCAGGCAATTTCAAGATATCATGACTTATTGCTGTGATTAAAACAAAGCTAGTTGATGAATGATTGGAATCAGCTATTCACTGAATAAATATTTTCATGGCGTAGTTTCAGTTTTGTGCCATGAAGAGAGGCCGTCGAGTGTGATATCTAGAACAGAGATGACCATATATATCAAGAATGGTGAGGTATGAAGAAAACAAACTCTCTAAGGAACACATGCAGGTAGGTATTTTTTTTCTTGGATTCTATTGCTTCTACCTGAATCTCATGGTATACAGTGACATCCACGATTAGCGGAATTAAGCAACAATGACATGCTCTCTGATTTCAATGTAACATGTTTCAATTCCTCTATAACCCCTGTGTTTTATCAAAACAAGCGCACAAACAAGATAATCATCGAAACAATATTATGTTCTCAACAAGGCTATGTGCATTCTTCTCAAGTCTGAGATATGCACGTACAGTGGTCTTAGATCGATTGATAATCACCATAACTAACTACAGTACATAGTCTGTGAATCAAAAGTGAGAAAATACCAGGAAGATGATTTGTGTAGTTGCAAGAGCTCAGGGGAAAGGAGAGTAGGCGGACCTGCTTGCTGGAGCTCCTTGACTGGCCAGTTGAACGTGCAGCCACAGTCGAGAGAGTGCTACTACCTTACATGAGAGCATGTTAAATGGAAAAAACTCCAATCCCTAACAAGAACATTTTTTGAAAGATCCATAAAATCCAGATCAGGATAGGGGGACTAACACGAACTCATCCTTCACGCGAGCACCGCCACTCAATGGAGATGGTTGGTACCCCACGCCACTCCACGCATCATCATATTCCTCCTTCACGCGAGCACCGCCGCTCGGCAGCCTCCACATCCACCGGCTCGGCTCCCTCGGCGGCCGCTGTGCCCCACGCCGACATGAGCGCCCATCCAAAGAGAAATAAAGAAGTAGACAACAAAACAAAGAGCGATGTTAATATAACCACATCATTCAATTCACATGTCAAGATACAATAGGAAGTCTTTCCACCAAGCGGCATGATACATACAATTAAACTCAGGAAAATAATTTTCACCACTCATAGATAATAAGCAGCTGTAAGGGGGCACGCAGACAACCGCATACCAGTATACATGCAAATAACTTCAAATAAACGTATGCCACAGGAAAAGTAAACTCCAACATATTACCAAAGAGACAATAAAAGCTCTGAACCGAAAAATCTAAGAAATGCTCAATTCAGTTTACTTAATAGTTACGAAAATAATTATTCTCGGTCAGGTGGTTCTGGTATACTTAAGAAAACACTTGTAGACTTCAAGTACAGATAAATACTCAAGCTACATGGAACTATAGTCAACAACATAGTTCTATAATAACAAGTGATTCCAATTAAACACAAGTGCTCAGAACCATGGAACTGGAGCTTTATAAAATCGTGCTACTAATTATCTTAGACACCAATTAAACTCATATGCGGACCATGGTCAACTGTGGGTTTATACACTCGTCAGAAATATTGGCCACTAAAAACATAACAGCATTAATACAGTCAACACATACCTCAAGTACTGAAGGACTGAGGCACTGATCATCTGTTTGACTCATTTTCACTTCTGCATACGCTACTTTTATAAAGTGATCGAGCAGGGGTGCAGCATCGTTGAGCAGGGGCAGCGGCGACAGCCAGACCACCTTGAGCACCACGGTCCGGAAGCCAAGAGCATGAGCAGACCAAAATCAGAATGGATTAACCAGGAAACCCTAGACAAATCCCTAAAAAACAACAAAGCCCTTGATGAGCACATACACATCACAAAGGGAAAGACAAACAAGGGAGCAAATAATCACCTCAGCCATCTTCGAAGCCCACTCGGTGTGCTCCCTCTCCGGCCGACCCGCAAGACAGCCCCAACGCCACGCCACCGTCCCAACCGTAAAACAGCCAGAGAAGCAAGGAAGATGGTAAGAAACAAGCGAAATAAAAGGTAGTGGGATCCAATACAAACATTAACCAGCCTAAAGACGTTGTTATTAGAAACATGACACCGTGGTTTCTGATGGTTTATCAACAAATTAAAACAAGCCATTGAACCGATGACTTGCTTACTCTTAACCAAATGAAATCAAGGACCAATAACAAACAATAAAAGTCAAGAACAACTTATATGCAATAAAGGTATGAGAGAGAAGAAATATTCACATAAGACGGCTATAAACACTGGAGCATAAATAAGCAACACCTCTAAATACAAATAAAAAGGGTTCAGGGTTCAATGCATAGTGGGCTCAGATTAGCCTTTCCTCGATCATATAATCTACCCCCGCCATCTCTTGTCACCAGATTAATCTGTTTATACAGTGGAGCTGCCCTGGTTATCACTCAACAAGAATGACCATCCAAGGACAGAACAATAAGTATCACATGATCAAAAAGGATTCTAGAGACAAGAGGGAGGACCCAACTTGATACCCACAGGTGCCTTGATTGCTCAAAGGAACACTTATTTCAGCCACAGTGAATCATCATCACCCTAGCAAGGATGGCTTCCAACCGGTGGCACACGTGCGAATAAAATGGGTTCAGGGTTCAATGCATATGGGCTCAGATTTGCCTTTCCTCGATCATATAATCTACCCCCATCATCTCTTATCACCAGATCAATCTGTTTATACAGTGGAGCTGCCCTGGTTATCACTCAATAAGAATGACCATCCAAAGGACAGAACAATAAGTATCAGAGGATCAAAAAGGATTCTGGAGACAAGAGGGAGGACCGAACTTGATACCCACGACTAATCATCATCGCCCTAGCAAGAATGGCTTCCGACCGATGGGGCACGTGATTCAAACGCGGTGGCACGAGATATCTCATTTTGGGAGTAACTATTCAATCCCGCGGTAACTTTTGTTATCCGACGGACGAGGTCGTTACAGGGGTCGATCCGACGGCCCAAGATCCATCAAGCAACCAGATCCGACGGCCAGGAATCCCAAATCGCTGAGGAGCAGCCTGAGGAGCTTCTATTCTTATTTCTGGATGGACTTATTTCTGGATTTCTGGATGGATCACCGGATCAATATGTTCTTACGAGGGTTTAACTGCCCTGGTATCACTCATTATAAATGACCATCCAAGGACAGAGCCACTAAAATAAGAACGTGATCGAAACAGCTCAAAGAAACAAGGGAGGATCCAAATTAATACCCACAAGTGCCTCGACTACTTGAGAGCATGCCTATATCAGCCATAACTGCTCATCATAGCCCTGGCCATGTCCCATATAGTCGTCGAAGCAGAGCAGGGGAAGATGGAGCTCACAGAGGGAGGTTGTAGCCGAGACAGTACTCAGAGGGCACCGGGGTTGCGCCTAAACGCCATCCAACTAGTGAGGAACCACGTCGGAGTTGCGCCTTGCACCATCCCGCCGACGAGCACGAAAGCCATGGCACCGAAGTGGCCAAGGAGGCGAGGAGGTGATGTATAGCACATCTAGGAGCACCATCAGAGACAACCGGGGCAACGAGCAGGCAGGGAGAGAGGCGAGGCGGCAGGGAGAGGAAAGGGCACAATGTGAGTGCAGGCCTGCAGGGAGCGGAACATCAGCTATTTTTTCTTTCAGAGTATATAGGAAGTATCAAACATATCATATAAGTGCAATCATCTTTGATAATATAAGAGAGCATACAAATCACAGAGCTTGTTTAAGATATTTTGTCACATCAAGTAGTTTAGATAAGAAAAGCCTAACCCAGAATTACAAATAATTGGAGCGAGTGATAGATTTATTATTCTGATAATTTGGTAGTGACTATACATAAATAGTTCATTCGCCAACAGTAAAAAATATGCGATGCATTATTTACACAAAACAATATTTTTTGTATGGGGTTAGAAAGATATTTCAGCATTCAAATCAATAAGGCTGAAATAATCTAAGAGTATTATCACTATAGAGCAACAATTTATGAACTCGCTGTCAGTCAAAAGTATTATCACTACAGAGCAACAATGATTTACAGAGAAGGGGATGAGTAAGGTTTGTTTGCTCAGGACTGTGCATCAACTAATCACCTAAAGTAATTTCAATAAATAAAGATTTACATATCGACCAAGATAAACGTCACGGTTAAAAAATACGTTGATAATATATACATCAATGACATCTCAAAGCTCATTTCACAACAAGACTACTGTAAACTTGATATAAATATATAATGGCCCCATAAAGATCCCCATATGTAGAAACCAAGTGAAAAATCGTTTGGAATATGGTGTTTAGATATCACTGCCCATAAATATATAATGTCGCATGAAAAATGGTGTTTGTTCTAAATGGTCACTGAAAATACTTGTTCTAGCGCTGCAAACATACACAGATAAAGGGCAAGCCAACAACCGTAGGTATTCAGTAGGCCTATACACATACACCTATTTTCTTCTATTCTAGAATCAAGATGCACTTTCATGTATTGTTAGATTATTTCTCATCGTAAAGAGGATCGAGCCAAAGCATGATTATAAGTATGTAAGCGAACAATATGGACAGAAGGAACAAACATTGGGTGTCAAATGCAAACAGTAAGCTTCAGAGAATTTACATCTCCTAAAATCATTCAAGGGATTGTAGCCTTTTGACTACATGGTAGGTTGGTAGGTAGAAATACGTTCATATACATTGACATCAACATTTTTAACCTGGGAATAGATTAAAAAAAACGGCAAAGACGCATCTCATATAATCAAAGTAAACATGGTAGATCCAAAGCAATGTATCTAAGACTTAAATTAAGGGGAAAATGCAAACTAATTAAAGATTGAAGCCGTCAATTTCACTCCCACAATTTTCAAATTGTAATGGTCTCAGATGAACTAACTGAATATATTTACATAAGGCAAGAGGAATCATCATCACTGATATTCCCTACAGACCTAGGTCTCTGCCAAGAATCACACAAGTTCCTTGATGCTCCAAAAACCAAGCGATGTTCGAGCAAGGGAAACACGAAAAGGCGTGAGGAGAGCTCCGTCGGGAGGGAGAGGGGTAGGGTTCGTTACATGAGTTCACTGTAACTTCACCTCCGGATCCAGGCGAGGTACTCTGTAATTTAGAAACAGAGATTCACTACGGTGGGTCAATTACGGCACAATCGCTGGTGAGAACATCAGAAGAACTTATTTTCAAACTGAATTAAGGAAAAACAATTGTTGCAAGTAAATTTACCCTCTAATTACTGATAAAGCGCAACAACATTCAGCTAATGAGACATGAGAAGGAACTTTTCATATTGTAATAAGGAAAACTGGGCAACATCAAATATCATCTCATTGATTCTGCTATATAACATATATTCACATAAACCATAAGATATGATTGGAACTGCAATCTCTAAACCAAAACGGCAACAATAGAATCAAAGTCCACTGTATTACTATCTAGAAATTGAAGAGGACTACAGAAGTATTTTTAGTGTACATCAAGCTTACCAGGAAAAAAAAAAGCATAGCTCTTGAACTGCACATACATGCTTCACTAACAAATCTTGGCCTAGCCAAAACAAATTCACCACACCTGTACATGAACATTCAGGGAAAGAAATGAAACACCACACGTGAAAATGCATCCTGATAACTAATTAACTACTCAGCAAATCAAATGGTATGTTCGAATGCCTCTTTTGATCCTATGAAACTGTATACAACAGATAAGTAATTACCTACTCGCCAAATCCAGTAGTATATTTGAGTGACTCTTCTTATCCTTTCTCTGAAACTAATACAAAAGAGAACTAATTAGCCACCCGCAAATCGAGTGTGATATTTGAACGCCTCTTCTGATCATTTCTCTTAAACAGTTTAGTTTACACCAACTTTAGTACTGAGCAGAATATGTATGTAAATAAACCAGAGGAGACTGGAATTTACATCCCTAATTAACAAAATCAGCTATGTTTTTAAAGGGCAGTGGCAAAGGATAACCATATGCAGTTAAGCCTTGCTTATCACCCAATTTCAGAACCAGTCAGCCTTCTATAAGTATTATCATGCGTGCAATCTGACACGAAGGCCAAAACAACACTATCTATCTTCACAAAAATCCATTATACGCTTCGGTACATCTGAGAGTTAAGGATCTTCATTTTTATTTAGATGAAATTACTTGGTAGCTAACAAACATACCTCGAGGGATGTGCACACATGAGAGATCGCCGGTGCCCTTTCTAGCTTCGGCGGCAGACATCCTCCCTTTGCTCTCCTTCCAATAGATATTAGAGTACATTAAACCAAAAACCAAAAGGGAACAAGGGAGTGGAAGACCAGGAATTAATCGGACCACAAGAAATCTAAGGGAAAAAACTAAAAGAAGGCCAAACAATACTTGTGCAGGACCAAATGACGCATCACATAGCAATGAAACTGGAGGTTAGAAAACTACTCAGACTTTCATGCCATCATGGATTCAATCTGATCTAAATGTAACCAAATAATGCATCGGAACCATATTGACTACTAAAAGGGCAAGCACAAGCTTGCCAAATTTACCACAAATGTAGCATTGCAATCAAATGGGTCCAATCTTGATGAAAGCAAAAATGTATCATATAGCACGCACGCACACGAACAGTCACATTATCCTCATCTTGCTGAAAGCAAAAAATGTATCATGTACTGTAAATTCATACCTTGACCTGCAAAGGGTATGGTCCAGTTTCAATCATGTTGGCCTTTAGATAAGTTTTTGAACAACAATTTCACCACCTGCACTAAAAGCAGAGGAATTCAAGGCCTTGCACGGATGCCTTCTTCATGATGGTGAAGGAAATCATTCCAGAGATTTCTTAACATCAAAGTTTAGGAAACCATTCAGATTTATGTCTCTGAACAGTTCTTTGTAAGCATTTTGCCATTACCTGCTCAAATCCCCAGGTTGGGCTTGAGACCAACCAGCCCCTGGGTATCCTCAGTGTCCAATGGACATGCATCCTCAGTGTCCAATTGGGGATTTCCTTTTTAGAGCTTCAGGAGTTGCATTTGGTATCAGCTTTTTTTTGTTGATATATTCTTCTTGAGGACAATTCAAGCCATTAGATGTAAAACACTGAGAGACCACATAACTGAATAATCTGTGCTAGGTATAGCTGTAACTTTAGCTGCACCAGTACTGCCAGGATATGACTCTCTAAGTCTTGCATCTGAGTCCAGCGGATAGACTTTGATGGAAGAATTGCTCGCACAAGTTGTAGTATTAGGCGGCACATTTTATATGGCTGAGTGTAAAATGGAGTAGATAGCACAAGCCTTGGGATTTGTGTGACATCTGCATAGCAATCAAAGAGGAATCAAGTGCATGTAATTACTATTTACTTCCTTTTTAAACTAATATAAGATCTTTTAGATCACTAAAATAGTGATCTTAAAAAGATCTTATAGTATTATCAGTTTACACTTGATAGGCCTAGCCTCTGCTTTAGCTTTGCAGTTGATTTCACTCTGGTAGTGTGCGTTTTCCTCGATATCTCTTTTATGCCTCCTCATGTGAAGGACCGCTGCCCTGGTTTCAGGCAACTTGTGCGTGGCTGGTAGGAGCTGTGGAGACATGGTTGGACTTCATTACTTGTTGCTGCGACAATCAAGAGTTGGAAGAGTCCAGATGGCGGCAGTTTTGATGCTTACTTGTGAATATGGTGTGATATGTTTGATGATAATACTTTCTAGCATGTGTTTTCTTGACCTGTCAGTCTTCTGATGCGTAAACACAGAGCAGAACACCTTGATGCTCCGACGGAATGCAAGAGAAGAACAGACTTGTTGTGGATGCTAAATTCTGTGCTTGTTTGTTTTGCTGTCTGTCTCATTCTGTCATTCGCCTTAAAACTTTTGCCCATAAGCACTCTCCGCTGTCTGACATGCCAGCAACGTTGCACACCTGCATGCCTGCAGCGCGAAATGGTCGACGGCGAGCAGGCAAGGATTTCTTTCATGAGCCTGATCTGGCGAGGGATTCCAGCACGCACTCTCCAGGGGGCTGGGCGCCTAACACATTGGAACGTTTTTATTTTTATTGCTTTTGATGGTTTTTTTTTCTGTTTTGCTGTTTATTTGAAACAACTCTACAAAGAAAAGCACAAACAAACCCACATGCCTCCCGTGTATGCGAAGAAATCTCACCAAAATTCATAGGTTGTGACAAGAATCACACATAGATTACGCCAGTTGTCACCACAAGAGAAGATTGGATTGTCCCTTGCAAAAAGTACCCCTTAATTATGATTTCGCCACGATACACATTATTTACACCAAAGAGCGACTAAAGTCTGTTTTAAACCTTGAGGTTGTAGAGCACAGAGATGACGCCATGGTAAGGGCAGGTATGATCGACCGCCTCAGGTAGTCGCGTAATGTGATCCCCAAGTGGCCAAGTCCAACCAAGATTTGTTTTGGAGTAGACATGTCTACCTGGATATGGAACAAGAAAACGGGGGACCTCCTATATGACACATTTTGCCTCATATAGGAGCTCGACACAGACAGGCGACGCTCGACTTGGCCAGCCCACCGACGCGAAAGCCACCTGTGTTTCCTATCGTGCAACCTAAGAAACCCCAGAAAACAACAGAGCACGTGAGGATTGGATCCCACGATCTCACTCACACAACACTCGCGACTGCGACCAGTTAGCCACTCCACCACACAGTTGTTGCTGAACATGAAGGCGCGAAACTCTATAGCAACACACAGCAGGGTTGATATTTGGAAAACATTTTAGAAACATTTCTTGAAAATTGTGAACAATTTTGAAATGCCACAAATATTTTTTGATTTTCCAAATTTGTTTTCTGAAAAAATGTGAACAACTTTTGTAATTTAGAATTAAAACAACATGAACATTTTTTGCAAAACCCAAACAGTTTAATGAAGTTGTGAACAAATTTGGAAAAAAAGAACATTTTTTGAAAACACGAACATAGAGAAAAAAAATCGAAAATGAGAACATTTTTGAAATACCTGATTTTCTAAATTGCGATTTTTTTGAAAACAGGACATTTTTTGAAACACGAACATTTTTTGGAATTGTAAACAAAATTTGAAAATAAAAACAGTTTTTGAAATTCTTGAAAATTAGTTGAAATTGGGAACAAAATTTAAAATGAGAACATAGTTTGAAATTCCAAAAAATTATTTCAAATTTTCAAACAAAAGAAACATTTAAAAGGAAAAAGGAAATAAGAAATAAAAAAGAAAAAAGAAAATGAGAGAGAAGCAGAAAAAGAAAAAAAGAAAAAGGAAATGAGAGAGAAGGTTCCGAAAACCGATGAAAACCGCTAGAAACCCTCTAGAAGATTCCCAAAACCATAACATTGTACATAATCGCTCGCTCGGTCGCTTCCTATGTGCGATTGGTCGGTAGTTCAATGAAAATGCATTAAACATGGATTGCCGGAAAACTTATCGTGGTCTAGACTCAGGTAACAAAAAAGGTGTAGAAGTAGCCCGGTTGCAGCCCAAATTTGATATCCTATAACTGTCGAGTGCCGACCGTGTAGGTAATCCCTATTTTGCGCTTCAGGCGCCAGTTATAGGCCATTTTGCTTTTTTTTTAGGTAAACTGCTAGGTTTTATTCATCAATCAATATGGCTACAAGTACTCCCTCCGTTCCATTTATGTAAGGTATATTATTTTCGGCACAGTGACCAAGACACAAAAATATATGCATGTTAGGACGAAATTACCCTTGACAAATTTATTTGTTAGTGCCAAGTAAATCAGTTAGACAAGGAAAGTATGAGATACATGCAATTGACAGAGAGATACTTTCCTTCTTTTGCTACAAGGAGAGATACAGACAATCAGAAGAGAGATACTTTCCTTTTTTCTCAAGGGCTAACAAGAGAATTATGTGAAATTAGAAAAAATGCACCTTACATTCTACAATTTTATCAAAAAACAAATACACCTTATATAAAAGAACAGAGGGAGTATTACATAAGGATTATGTGGTTGCCCCAACCAAATGTGCGGCCTTGATCCAACTTAAGAGCATGCGTAGCTAGTTTATGTGGCTGAACATTTGAGCTCCTAGATTAAAATTTAAAAACACAAGAAATGAAGAGATTTCCACTCCAAAATCTCCTTGACTACTCCACCATAGTTTCCACCCTACCCTTCCTTGATATGCTTAACAACTGTTTCGCAATCCGACACAATCACTAAGTTTGTAGCCCAAGATCTTCTGCTAGTGATAGTCCCTCTCAGCATGCTATAGCCTCAAGACTGGCCGGGTCCGTCAGACCCCGTATGACAAAAACTGAAGAACCCAAATATGTACTTGAGCCATCTCTGCACACCGCGATCGCAGTCCCGACACCACGAGAGATGGCGGCATCAACATTGATCTTCGAATGACCCTGAACCGCCGGAATCCATCTCCTCGGTGCTGCTACTGCTGTATTACATACCCAGTTCCACTAGAGGGGTGAATCTCTCCCAGCTCCATAATGAAGTGGGTAATGAACATATAAGTGGACAGAGGGCTCTGATCAATTCCCTCATGAACCAGTTTGTGCCGCGCCCACCATATAGCCCAGATAGTGACTGTTAACTTAGTAAATTTCTCATGCGAGAGCTGCTCAAGCACAGTAAACAACTAGTCCTCGCGTTCTGTTCATTATTTTCCATCAACTCTTCGATCAGCTCCTTGTCAACTAATAACCACACACAACGAGCAGCCGTACAATCCAGTAGATTGTGCCTCCAAGAGTCCAACATGCCACAAATAGCGCAAGTACATGTTGTCGACACATATTCTGATGCATTCTCACGTCTTCCGTCCATATGGAATGATGCACTAGTCTCCACTAGGGCATGGGCCCGTGCGTTGCAACGGGACAAAAAAAGATTATTGCCTATGTCCCATAATATAAGAATGAAACTGAGTAGTATAACACGCCCTTTTTCTATTCCTTGCCCTACCCGATCCTTATCGACGATTTTTGTTGATATGTGGAAATAGAGAAAAGAGAACAAATATTACATAATCGGTTTTAGTGTTATGCTAATTTCCAACATTAGGTTAAGTGGTGTATATAATTGTACTACCCTTATTTTATATATGTAATTTTTTGTGTCAGTTGCATACTAATTTTTTATGAAAATTGATGCTATTTTCCTCTAACTTGTTATTCAAAAATTTATATATCAAACGAAGTTTTGTTATCAAATTTAGCTGCCAGTTTCTTAGAAGATTATTGAAAATAACGATTTCTCATGAATAGATTGAACCTCCGTAAGAAGATAATGTAAGATCGGAGTTGTAACAATCCGAGACCAATTTTGTCCTCATTATAATGTTTATTTTATTTTACATTTCATCATAATTGAATATTTCACACCAAATTAAAACTATGGACATTTTTGGAAAATCATTTGAGCTTTTCTTGTATTTTATTTAATTGCTTTTCCAATTTCTATTCCAACCTTCTCCAAAATCCTTTGCATTTTCAATTACAAGTTTGGCCCCCAAAACGTTTTCCAAAATTCTCCAATTTCGGTGAAACTTCTTTTGTGGACCTAAGTATAAATCATGCTCGCCACAGGAAAAGTTTCATATTTTGTGGACCTTCTTCTATTTACTTTTTTCATCATTGCCTCTTTTCCTAATTTCGACGGGAGAGAATACGGGAAAAGACCAACCGGCCAGGGCGGCCCAATAAGGCCTAAAAACCTATCATCCTCGATCCCCACAACTCCCCGGCGACGCCATCTAGGGCGGCCGCTGAAGCCCTTTGCTGTTCGCGCCGAACTGCCTCCCTTCTCCTGGAATCTCCATCCCTTCTATTTTTCTCTTGACTCGTTCTGTGTTTGTTGATCCAAGAGGCTAGTTGTTGATATTACAGGCAATTTGCATAGGTATATAAATCGGTAGGATTTCACGAAAGCAATCGAGGTGGGATTATTATTGTGAGTACGTGTGAAAATCAGTTTTTTTTTAGTTGAAGTTTGAAAATCAGGTAAGGTACCTAAACGTGCGTGCAGGCCCATCGAGAGGATGTGGATGCGGACCAATTGGATGGAAAAAAAAAATTAGTACCACCTCGCAATTGGATGGACTGTCGATCAAAACTAACGGAAAAAACATCTAATGTGGGACGAAACCAAGAATATCACCTTGGTTTAATAGTAGGTATAGATAGATAAAAATACTCGGAGTTTCCTTGGGACGTAACTTTTCCAAAAGTTTGACCCAACTCTTATCCTCTCCCCTCCTACTCGAGGGCCCGGGGCGCTGTTCTAACCTGTCTTCACGCCGGCACTTTGTTTCAACTATCACTAGTTGATGCCCCGCGCGTTGCAGCAGGAATTTGTTGTGGATTTCTAAGTAACACCCACATAGCAAAGAAGTTAACTATTTGAATCAATAATATGAGATTTCATATAGAGGTGACGATAAGCTACAACATGGTAACTTTCATATAGAGGCAATGATTCAAATTATTAGTGGTATACATATATATTGTATTGATTGCATGAACCATACCTTGCATAATATATTTCTTGTTATTTGGAGGGGTGTCTTCTTGTACTACTGTGACATGGATATATGGTGTCCCATTTTATACTCAACAATATATCTGACCAATAGGTAGTAGAGTATAGTAATACAATATAGTCAGGATAAAGAATGTATTCACTCAAATATATATTTGTATTTGTTCTGCTGAAAGCGCATAGAAGTATGAGAATGTTTCTCAATTACAATAGATGGAGACCATAATTTGATGTTTCTCAATACATGCTCCAGTGTTTTCCATGCTCAAATTATGGACTGAGCGTTGTTGGCACGTGTGCAGAAAATGTAGCAGATGAAAGCATAGTCATTGACACTGTTGATCCTCAGGTAAGTCGCTTTGCAGAATGCAAGGGTTCGATACAAAGATTTATCACAAACCCATGATTTATTGAAATAATGGTCCATTAGTTTCTTGTGTTCTGTGTGCTAATTTGAACTGTTCAAACAAAGTGGTCTAACATGCCGTGAAAAAATAATAACGTGCTAATATATCAAGGTGGGCAAAATACTCGTAGCACATTCTCTCTGGACATACTCAAGGTTGCTTCAAAAACAACATACTCAAGGTAATTAAGGAAGGCAAGAATAGTCATCATGTAATATACTGTAAATGATAGTGATCTAACATGAAAAAAGCAAGCAAGAGTAAAGGAAATTCGCAATGAAGGAACAGGGAGAACCTGGTAAACAGAAGAGACTGAAACATGTCTAAGGGGCAGAGGCGACCGTGAGTTCATCAGATGTGTCTCGGGCAGCACGTGTGGCTCCAATAGGCGATGGATATGACAATGAAAACTTAAAATTCGTTCCTCAAAGTCTCTGATTATCCAGGTGGGTCTGTGAGCAGGACAGGAAGATGTGATGAAGATGGTATGGAGAAGCTGCACTTATTTTTTCTGCAATTCAGATCAAAGATCTAATGACCAATGGTGTATTTGTCTATTCATCTACAGTATGCATGTACGAATCGGCTGGATCGACAGAGTGCTACTCCAACCAGGAATTGGAAAGATGTTTTTCACCGAATAAGCAGCCTAGTACGACGCACTCAAGAGCAGCAAACAACATAGCTTGGTCCTTGCATGTAGCTTCGCATGCAGCTTCAAACAACAACGCTCCGTCAGGCTGGATCTACTGGCGACACCGTTGCTGACAGTGGAGGCGGCGCGACACGGTGGAGGCCCTCGGCCCCGACGCCGCTCGTCGCGGCGGGGCCGCGGGGAATTGCGGCGCGACTGTTTGTGTGGTGTCGTCAGCAGCGCACGTCATTGTCGGCGGGCGACGGCATGTAGCAAAGCCCTCCGGCTTGATCCGCGCGTCTCTGCTTGCCCGGCGAGCCTGACCACAGAGGCGGTCATCGGCGTCGCAACTCGCAAGGCTAAGCCTTCCGGCATGGCCGCACCGGCCAGTCGCTACGGCTCCCGACCGGTCCTCCACGACGATGCCCTCGCGCGTGCAAGTGCGTCAGTCGCACGGCGAAACCTTCCGGCATGGCCGCAATGGCCGTCGCCATGGCTCCCAACGGGTCCTTCGAGATGATGCCCTCCTGCGTGCACGTATGTCCGCTGCCCAGGCGGCAGTTCTTAAAGCGGAGGCCCATGCATAGGAAGGGAAAAGAAAATCAAATCTGCAATACAGTAGTGGGATTTGATGGGGAATCGAAGATTGAAGAAGGTGAATAGAGAGATGGGCTGCCGTGGAGATTGAAGAAGCAGGAATAGCGACGGAGAATCTGGGGAAAGAAATAATGCTATCTTGGGGAAAGAAACTGCCACCACTACAGGAGATGAAGAAGCGGCGCGCTCGGGTAGAGTTGTGGCTGTGGGCCTTCTGGGGATAATGAAGCGGTTCTCGGTGAAGAAACCGAGCGTAGAGAAAGAGAAATTAACTAACGTGAATATGAGGTGTATTTGGAATTAATGATATAGCTAAACTGCTGAGGTGGAATTAGTTCAATGGCTGCATGTTAGTCGCTGACGTGGATAGCCTGCATGTCAAGAAAAATCAAGTAGTGGGGTGCTTCTATTTAGATATAGTAGATACGATAAGCAGACATAACAGAAAAGTTCCCAGATTTTTCATGCATCCGTCACCAGTAATCATCCACAACTCTCAAGCAAATAGGGATTTGCAGTATCTCAGCCACATCACAAGGCAGAAAAACCTGGTTTACCAGCTCCATATTCCATCGGGCGTTCACTGTATAAATTAATTTAGAGACAAGTTGCGGTGGATCCGGCACTCTAGACACCATGAGCCTCATGAACTACGGTCTTGGAATCCAGTCAGTGTTCCTGATTTTCATGGAGGAACCATCACCTATGCATCTAACCAAGCCCTATTTCATGATATCCCTACCCTCCAATATTGATCTCCAAACCTGGGAAGGGTGATTTGATTTCCCAAGTTGGCCTCAAGGATGGAGCATGAGGGAAAATACACAACCTTCAGTATGCGAGCACCGAGAGTGTTGAGGGAAACTAGAATCCTCCAAGATTGCCTTGCTAAGACGACCAAGTTGAACAATTTAAAATCTCTAAAACCAAGGCCACCCATGTACCTTGGCATAGTCATCATGTCCCATGAAACACAATAGGGCTTTCTCTTCCCCTGTTTGCTTCCCCACCAAAAGGCCCTAATAGCTGAAGTTATTTTTTCACACAACCCACGTGGGAGCTTGAAACACGACATCGAGAAGACAAGAATAGCTTGTGCCACCGATTTGATTAAAACATCTTTACCTGCTGCTGAAAGTGTTTTCTCCATCCACCCTCTAATCTTGTTCCACAGCCGGTCAACAAGATACTTGAAGGCACCATTTTTGGATGATCCTACATCCCCAAATATTTCTCACTTAGTTTCTCATTGGGAACTTGTAAAATAATCTTCACCTATGCTCTTACCATTTCTGGACACCCGTTACTGAAGAAAATTGATGATTTGTCTTTATTTACTCTCTGCCCAGATGCTCTAGCATAGGCAAAATGGACCGCGCCGACGAGTTCTTTTTCCATAAATTCCTTTGCGACTCCGACGATTCCTTTGCGACACATGAGTAGGTGGTTCTCTCTCAGAAAATGAGTAGTGGACGTGTAGGCACGTTCTGATGGCTCTCCTCATGAATGAAGAGGGGGTGGAGGGGTATATATAGCCTCCACACAAAATCCAACTGTTACACACATTTGACCCAACTCGGTGAGACCGAATAGTTAAACTCGGTGTGACCGATTAGTTAAAATGTGAACGCTAGGAATCTCGGTGGGACCGATTGGAAAAACTCGGTGTGACCGATATGCTAGGGCTTAGGGAAAACATCAACTCGGTGAGACCGAAATGAAGTAATAAGCAACAGAGTGAATGTCAAGCCAACTCGGTGTGACCGATTTCACAAACTTGGTTAGACCGAAGGAATGCAACAAGCCACAGGGAGTTTGCAAGGCCATCTCGGTGAGACTGAGATCCGTATCGGTGTGACCAAACTGTTAGGGTTTCTGGCTGTGGCTATGTCATATGATCTCGGTGGCGCGGGGTAAAAAGAATCGGCAGGGCCGAGTTTGACTTTAGATTTTGGACATATTTGGATGGAGAAAATGGCTGATGGTTTAGGAGCAGTATCATTAAGCATTTGAGCAAGCAAGCCATTAAGCAACACCTCATCCCCTTTTAATAGGATTGGCTTTCGTATGGACTCAATGTGATCTTGGATCACTAAAAATAAAATGAAGAGTCTTGAGATTGAACTTTCTGAACTAATAAAATGAAGAGCCAATTTTTGTCCTTAGCATTTTGAGGGGTCCACATCTTTAGTCCATGCCATGCCATTCATTGAACTTTCTGAAATATTTAAGTTGAAATGCTATTAGTTCGTTGAGCTATATGTTGTTATGAATTACCAAAACCACCCGGGGATTAGTTGCACTTTCAGAGGCTTGGTCGTTCCTGCGCTGCGCGAGCTTGGTGGCGGTGCCCCGACGTCCTCGCCTTGGCAGCCCGTGCGGTGCCTCTTCGGTTCGGCCACACAACGACCTATGCCAGGGATGCAGCGGGATGCGGATCTGGCGACCCGATCCGGCAAGATGGAGTGGGGTTGCGGCCCCTCCTTCCTATGCGGGCTGGTTATAGATCGACGATGTGGCGGGTGTTGACTCCTTCGTGTGGCGCAAGCGAATGGGCGCCTGATCTGGCTCATTGGCTTGCCGACAGTGAGGTGGATGGCTCCGGCGTGGTGGTGGCGCTGCCACGACGTCGGGGACATGCGGGCCAGCGGAGGTGCGGTGCGTGAGGGTGTGGTGTTGGGCGATGCTCCGGGCGAAAGCTTGCCGGGATCTTGCCAGCTGACGGTGTCGTCGTCCGTGGACGTCGTTTCACCTCCTTGGAGACGCCGTCACCATCCCACGCACACACTCAGATCCGATTCTTCGGGTGAAAGCCTAAGGCCCAACAGGGTCGGCCAACGGCGTCGGCATTGTCGCTTCCCTCTTTGGGGCGTCGTCTTGAAGAACTTTCGATCTCGTTCACGCGCTCCATGGGCTGGACGTTCGCGGCATTGCGGTCGACAGGTGTCCGTCTGGTGATGTGGTGGTTTTGCGCGACTTCATGTGTGGCAACGATGGCGATTTCAGGTATAGTTGGTCTGTTGATGGGTCTTGGTAGTCGGTCTCTTTCGGCGTGTTCGAGGGGTCGTCGTGCCTCACTTTGTCTTCCTGAAGTCGGAGCTTCTGAGGAGGGGCCCTTGCGGTGCTGATGCCATGAGACATGTGTTCGGTTCCGGCGCTGGCTCGGCGCAAGCCTAACGATTTTCTCCTGCAATGCTCGTCAACAGAGTCGAAGTTGCCTGGTCGCCGGTGTGTGTGGTTGACTGTTTGGCATTAGCCGGCGCAGGCCTCTGCGCTTGTTTGCGGTGAGGGCTGCTTTGATGGTCGTCGATGGTGGAGTCGGAGTCGCCCTCGCGGAGGCGTGATGCCGATGACACCGGGTTGCTACCTCGAACAACGCTTTTTTCTTCGACAGCGTGTGTGCGTTCTTGTGTGGGTTGTCAGGTTGCCCTGTGTGCCTTGTTTTTACAGGCATGATATGACGGTTTAGTCCGGTTTTCCGTTAATTAACCGGACAACTCTCTTCGACCTTTTTTAATGAATCAGGCCCAAGGGACCGCGTTTCAAAAAAAAACTACTTTTCAAAATTAATCCTGGGCGTTCGATCTCCTCTTCTCCCTATCAACCGTCTGACCTATGTAGTCTGCGCCGTAACTTACCAGCAACTAAGCCCTCTCTCGGGGACAGGCGAGGCGGCGTGGTGAATCCATCGCCGCCTCGGTGAACAAGAACTGATGCCTCCCACGCCATCGGCGTTGGCCGTCAGCGTACGGCCTCGAGGTGAAGCACAACCGGGCAATTTTGCTTCTCACGAAGCTCCTCCCCGGCCAGGCCAGGCTCGTTCGTCGTCGGGCGGCGGCGCCGGCCAACGTGTTTCTTGAGCCTGACGTTAATATCTTGAGCCTGACGTTAATAGAGGCTTCAGGTCCAAGAAGAAGCGGATAGAAGAAAACCGGGCCGCCAGGCCGGGCCAACAATAGTAACCGGGCCGCCAGGCCGGGCCAACAATAGTAAACGAGTTTTTCTCCAATACTCAAACGGATACGTGACCAACACTACATAATAGGATTCCGACAGCCCAACTTCTTTTCTGGTGTACTAGCAAAAGAGCCGTGCGTTGCAACGGGAGAGAAAACATAGCACACGCTCTTAACCCAACAACCATCATTCAAGACCACAATAGGTGCATCTTTTTTATTTTTGCGAGGCATCATATTTGTGTTGCCGCTTATCCTCCTTCTCACCCTCGCCGGTGATGGTCTCGGTGTTCACACAAAACAAAATAAAAACGTGTTTGAATATGGTTAATCCTAAGGCGTCTCTCTCTCCCTCTCTCTCTCTCTCGCTATCTCTCACTCCCGCGATGAGAAATCTATTGTTTTCCCCTGTGACATTTTTCAGAGGTATGCATGTGTAGTTAGCGATATTTTCTTTTCCCTACATGGTTATAGTGGGGTGTTTATTTGCAATCCGAATCGCCGCCGGTATGAAAAAAATTGGATCTTGCGCTATAAATTATAAGTTTGCTTCCAAACAATATTTTAAAAATATTTAAAGGTAAAATTAACAACATATTTAGATTACACACATTTTTCTAATAAAATTTCATATATAATATGTTAAAATCGAAATTACGGTTTAAAAGATACGGATAATTTAGAAAATCATTTGTTTGACTTAAATATATTCCAAAATAATATTTAAAATACTTAACATGTAAAAATAATCTCATATTCATATTCTACATATTTTTCTAATCAAATTTCATATATAACATGTTTAAATCGGAGTTACGGTTTAAAAGATATGGATGATTTAAAAAAGCATTTGTTTGAGTTAGATATGATCTGCGGATGAATTGCCTAAAACATCAGGGGGGTTTCGAAAAATGTGAAATAACGGTTCGGGTGTGACTTAAATCCGGACCGCGGGTTGATTTCATCAAAACACAGGGACTTTTCTGGAAAATGCCATGACGGACGACCGAAACCCAATTTGCTTTATTATTAGGTAAAGATATACACGATCGAGGCTGCACACAAATATCATCGAATCGAATCAATCAAGAGAAGAAAAATAAGCTTCTCCAATATGGGCCTCCTCTCGTCGATCCTGCAATGGTGCGCACTCCTGCCCAAGTTCCTCTCCCTCTTGGTGGCCAACCTTCCTGACCCCGCCAACTGCGCCCGCTGCCGCGCCGTCCACCGTCCAAGGAACTCGGCAGTGCGCCACCATGGCCCCCAAGCGCGCCCGCTGCCATGGGTCGCCCTTTGGGATAGCTACGTCGCCACCTCCTACGGCGGCCACATGCACGAACTCCCCAAGAATGCCATGACTGCCGGCTCCACCAATGACTGGCTTGCCCTCGGCCTCGGCCAGAAGCACACCAACGACGAGCAAACAGAGCACTACGTCGTCTATAACTATGTCTTGCACAATCCTTTCTCAAACAGGTCTCTGCCGCTGCCTGAGCTCGACGCCGTCATCGTCCAGGACAGGTCTTTCATCCGCAAATTCCTCATGCGCTCGACGGTCGATGACTTCGTCGCCGTCATCACCAGCAACAGGAAGCATCCGCTCATTGTATTCCAGCGAGGGAAGGGTGTGTGGTCACCGGAGCCATGGGCAGCTCCATATACCTACCTCATTGACATCGCGTTTCTTGGTGATAAACTATATGCCATCACCACGGCCGAGGACCTCATCCCCCTTGATCTTGCATTGGATGAAGACGGAAGGCCCGTGGTTGCAATGGGAACACGTGTCATCAAGAAATCACTCCGCTATGATTGTTATGAATTATTGGCCACTTTTGATGAGGAGGACGATGACCAGAATGAAGAAGAGGAAGACGATGAAGATGAGGAAGAGGGAGAAAATAATCATATGCCCTGCTATATCAATTGCTCAGAAGAAATTGCCAGAGACGTCGAACCTGGTAATATCACCGTAATTAGCCGGCACCTCATCGAGTCGCATGGGAAGCTACTCATGGTAAGGCATCGACGGCAATTCCATACAGATACTTTGTGGGTCACTCTCAAGGTGGATGTTCTTGAAGCGGACTTTAGCACACACGATTCGGTGCCACTGACCGGAGGGCTAGGCGGCGGTCAAGCACTCTTTGTTAGCATGGACTTCTCCAAGTCTGTCTCGGCACCTTGTGGAGAGGTGGAGGAAGATGCAATTTATTTTATGGACACGAGAGATGTGTTCAACATGAAGTCCGGTACTTCTAGCCAGTCAAAGTTCGATAGGGGGGCAACATGGGTCTTCCCTCCAGAGTACCAGCTTTAATATGCAAAAAAGGTTGCATTACACTCTTGAAATCTATCTAAGATTAGATGTCGTAAATCAGATGTTCTCATCTATATTATTTCTCGTGACAAAAAATAATACTTTTTTTATTTATATCCAATCTTATAGTGGGTGGTACGTTGATTGCTTTTGCCTTGGGAATTGAAGATGGGAAACGGTTGGGGCCGGCGCACCGGCGGAAGATTGGGCCGGTCTCCCTCTTCCTCGCGTCACTCCGCGCACATCTCGCGCAGCTCGCCGGGGCGCGCGCCGCCCTCTTCTTCTGCCCCCTCCTCTCCACCC
>NC_041385.1:825850859-825873971 GCF_002162155.2 Triticum dicoccoides
CCCTGGTTGCAGCACCGCGCCTCCCCTCCCCGCTCGAAGCTGCCATGGATCTGCACGGTGACCATTCCATCTCGCCGGCGACCGAGGGGCGGTGACCACGGGAGATGCTGCAACCGGGGGCGATGGGGTGCTACCACGGCGATGCCTACCTCGCATGCATCGGAGCTCTGCCTACTTCGCCGGAGCCATGGCAGACTACACCCCCACGCCGATTTTTTGATGAAACCGATTGTAGCAAATTCAACTGCCGGTGGTAGCAAAAATCTACTACGGTTGCAGCAAAACGGCGTCATCGTCATCGCGGGGTCGCAGCTGAGATAAGGAGTTTGAAGCTTTTTTCAATGCGGTTGTAACTTTTATAACTGTCGGTTGCAACTTTTTGTTTTTCGTCCATGGCTTCGTTTCCACAGTTGAAACTTTTTTTATAGTCGGATGAAGCTTTTTTCATCGCTAGATGAAGCTTTTTCTGTCACCGGTTGTAACTTTTCTTGGTCATCCATAGCTCCAGTCGTATACTGGTTGAAGCTTTTTTCGTAGCCGGTTGAAGCTTTTCCTATCGCTAGTTGTAGCTTTTTTCATCATAGGTTGCAGCACTGAGCATCTCCCTGGGCGCTCGATCTTTTTTGTTCGCAAGCGGGGGATGAGCGCCGGCGAGCACACCGGTGAGCACGCCGGTGAGCTCCGGTCGTCGCCACCGGAGCTGCAACGGTGGCCATGGAAGCTGCAACCGCAGGGATGGGCTATTTTCATGGGGGCGAAGCCGGTGAAGAGGACGGCCGCCGAGGACTACCGGCGACCAGGGCGGCCGGGAAAGACGGCCGGCGAGGACGGTGATCAGGGACGAGGAGGGCAGGCGAGGGAGGGGCGGCGACGAGGGGGAACGCGGGGGCAGCCGGCGAGATGGGGTTCGCGAGAGGAAGACGGCGCTCGTTACGCACTCGCGAGAGGAAGACGAGGACCTGGTTGGATAAGGATCCAACGGCGCGGGACGGGCTGATCTGACGGCTAGGGCTGGACCGGCCGAAACGTTCGGCCGGCGCACCGGCGCCTAGCATCGCCCATTGAAGATATTAGCTTTAATCTTGATTTATGTATCTGCATTATGTCTTGGTTCTGTATGTAGTTTACTTATTGTTTGTCCGGTAAAGTTTTGGCTGCTCGCCTGAAGGAGGCGGGATATTCGGCTGCCATGCGGTGCGGCGAGATACCGATAGTGTCGTGTGAGTGTGATACAACACCTTTGATTTAGCGATGGTGTTGTGCCATACATACCTGATACCTGTATATGGAAACTAACCCTAATCCATGAAATAAACTCACTAAATCATTAGTCCTATAATCCTATTAGGCGGTTTTGTCATATAAATAATCAAAAGAAATTAGGGTATTATGGAGTTGCACTTTTAAACACAGATCCTCCTGCTCGCGGATTAGTAGCGCTGGGCTCTTTGGGTACCTGGAGGACAGCTTCCCACTCCCAGTTCCGAAAAGGCTCTCACGTCTACAAACAAAGATGGATGGCAAGACTGGGAACGATGAATCCGCTCTACACTTGTTGGATGGGAACCCGCTCACCTCACCCCTCGGACAAGGCTACAACAGCGATCGAGGTTGGCCTCCTCCAGAAGCTGAAAATCTCCGTGATAAGAGCATCTCCAACGGCCGCGCAAAACTAGCGCCGCGCCGCAAAATAGGCGTTTTTAGCGCGCGCGCAACGCGTCGTGGCACTCCAGCGGGCGCGCAAAAACGGCGCGCGCGCTAAAACGGGTTGGGCGCGCGGGCAAAAGCACTTACACGCGCGGCGTATTTCGGGCGCCCAGTACAGCGCGCGGCACACTCGAGCGCTCGCACCATCTCTTCCTCTCGCGCTTCCAACCCCGACAGGCCGCGCCGCCGCCGCCGCCGCGCACCCCGGCGACCGTTCCAAGCTTCCCCGGCCTATCCCCGCGCGCCCGCGCTTCCGCCCATCCCCTCCTAGTACCGCCGTCGCCCGCGCGCCTCCGTCGTCCGAGGAACAGCGCCCGAGCGCTCGCCGCCGCGCCGCGCCCGCAAGGTGTTTGACAAAACGCCTACAAGGTATGTATTGTTCAAACTTCATGAATTTGGTGCATGTTTTGAATTGTAGTTTTTATAGTATAGTATTGAACATTGTAGATGAGTTCGTCGTATGATTCTTCCGAAGAAGAATTTGATATAGAAGAGGAGGAGGATCTTGCAATGATCGTAGCTATGCATATCAATAAAAAACCGAAGCACGGTGGTTCGGTTATGGGTCGGGAGAAAATTTGGAGAGATATGATTGATGCCCATAACAGATTGATGAAGAACTATTTCGTGGAGAATCCCACGTACCCAGAGTCGTATTTTCGTCGCCGGTTTAGGATGAGCACCGAGTTGTTCAGGCGCATTGCAGAGAAACTAGCGAGCCATGACCGGTTTTTCCAGCAAAGGAGGAATGCCGCCGGAGAGCTCGGGCATAGCACTTTTCTGAAGGTGACAGCCGCTTTGCGTATGTTGGCATACGGTATCCCGGCTGATCTAGTTGATGATCATTTGGCTATGGGTGAGAGCCAAGCCATCATGTGTGTCAAGCGCTTTGCAGTGGGAATTGTGCAAGTGTTTGGCGAGGAGTATTTGAGAGCTCCCACTGCTGAAGACGCCGCAAGGCTATTGGCGATGAACAAAGCGCGCGGCTTTCCTGGCATGCTTGGCTCAATAGATTGCATGCATTGGAGTTGGAAGAATTGTCCAAAGGCATGGCATGGGCAATTCCACGGCCAAAAAAAGGGTTCCACTATAATCCTTGAAGCGGTGGCCGATCAGGAGACTTGGATTTGGCATGCATTCTTTGAAATGCCTGGATCTTTGAATGATATCAATGTTCTCAACCGGTCACCACTGATGAATAAGATTGCAAACGGTGAGTTGCCACCTGTGCAGTTTGTAGCAAATGGCCATACGTACAACTATGGCTATTATCTAGCGGATGGCATCTACCCAAAGTGGCAAACCTTCGTGAAGCCGTTGAAAAAACCGGAAGGTAAGAAAATCTTGATTTCCACAATGCTCAGGCGGCGGCTAGAAAAGATGTGGAGAGAGCATTTGGGATTTTGCAAGCCCAATTTGCTATTGTGAGAGGACCGGCAAGATTTTGGGATCAACAAATGCTTTGGTACATCATGCACGCTTGTGTGATCATGCACAACATGATCATCGAGAATGAGCGTGGCCAAGATTTAGACTACCCACAGTATGAGCTCTTGGGACATCCCGTGCGAGTGCGGCGGAGGGCTGAAAGGGTAGCCCGTTTTGTTGCCTCCTATCATGCCATTCGGCGTCCCGCAACGCACAATGAACTTCAGAAAGATCTAATTGAAGAGTGGTGGGCATGGCATGGACAGCAAAGAGCATGAACTTCATGAACTATTTGTTGTGTTGTAATATTTGAACTATTTGTTGTTGTACTGAACGATAAACTATTTGTTTGTGTTGTAATGATTTATTTTAAATTATTTGTATTGATTTTTATTTTGTTCGTTTGATCATTTTCTTGCAAATGTATATGTGATTTGTGCGGCGCGCGCGCTGCATTATGGCGCGGCTGCTGGAGCGGCGCGCGCGCGCTGCGTTATAGCGCCGCTGCTGGAGCCAGCGCAGCCGGGCGCGCAAAAACAGCCCCAGCGCGCGCGCTAACGCGTTTTTACCGCGCGGCGCTATAGCGCGGCCGTTGGAGATGCTCTAACTATCGAGCCTGTGATCAAGTCTACAGTGTCGATGGGTCAGATATATGAGCCGATTAGAATCTTCTACTCTAGATGTCTTTTGTACCACGGTTAAGTTTTTCATTTTCATTTTTGAGATAAAGCCTAAAGCGTTTAGTTGTTATCTCCATCTTCTCGATTCCGACGTACGTCATGTAACAAGCTATCTTAGCAATGCTTTTGTCCTTTGCCTCAGCCTGATCTAAGCAAGCATTTAAGAAAAGAAAACTGAAAATCATGCATCTTAGCGAGCATGAGGCACGCCTGTGCAGGAAGTAACATGAGGAGAACTAATGTTAACAAGTAACAACAATGTTGAACTTGGCTTCGCCCAAAGAATCTCTCAGGTTCTGGGACTGTGCCAGACTCTGCAAAAGCTACGTGAACTATGTTTTGTCTGTTAGAGCCAATACAGGCTTGCAAACTCTGAACTCAAGTGGTGCAAACTCTGACATTATGCTTAGCCCAAGTACAGATATACAAGCGCAAACTGAATTTAGACAGTGGTGGATTTTGCTGCAAGTCAGTAGTAGCTAGTCTTATACGGTACTTTGTCCTAGCTGCTTTGTCGATCGCCGTTTCCTGGTAATGGATCCGGACATTGTAGTGAGAGTTCTACTAGTAGTGCTGGTGTTTCACTTAGCTTGATCCCAGCACGCATAAGATCCATGCGGATGGTCAGCAAGGTCGTACTGGACGGAACATGGGCTGCTGACATTGGGCCTAACTTGGGTAGTGAGGTGCCGTGGGAGTTCTTGCTGTTGTGGCCACGGCAGATCTGAATTGGAAATCTAAGGCACCATCACCGTGCCGCTTATTCGCGTGACTAGTCATACGAAATAGGTGTTGGACCTCTGACCGGCTGGCTAGATGAGGACTACCGCACCAGGACGCATGCCTGTTTTGCGACCAAGAGGAGGAGACTATTAACCACATCCTTCTTGATTGTGTGTTTGGTAGGACGATCTGGGCGGCCATCTGCGAGGCTTTTGGGAAGCAGGAGTGGGCACCGACATGCATGGACTCCCTTGAGTCATGGCTATGTGACAAGGTGGGTTTCAGTGGCATGACTATGACGAGAGTGGTTTTTTGTAGCCTGAGCTCCACATCACCCCTTATCCTGACCATCCACATATTCTGAGATTCGTGCTTGGTGCAGGCTTTTTTGGAGCCATGCAGCGTCATTAACAGGCGGTGCAGCGTTTTAGCTAGGTAAAGCAGTGTAGTGGAGCGGTAGGGTATAGGTCCTAGGTACCTAGGAGGTAGGCTGCAGGGCGCACAGTGCTAGTCTGCTTGCATGCGCCGGCGTCAGTGGTTTTGTCCAAAGAATCTGGGAACTTTCTTGAACATATTTTTCTACATGCATGGCTTCTAGCTTGGGCCAACATTTTTTTATTCCTTATTCTCAATTTTTTCATGACCGGGAGTACTATATGTTGGCCCGGCTAGAGGAAGTATTTTATTAAGAGTTAAGAGAGGTGAAGATTTGTCTCAAAAAAAGAGAGGTGAAGATGGAATCTGCGTGTGAGAAAGCTTGCGTTTGCTCGTCAAATTGCTGTTAAAAAAGAGAAAACAATAAAGGAGAGTGAGCTCATGATAGATTGTTGTGCATGCATGTCAGGAGACTTTAAATGAGAGAGACAAGTGACAGGGAAGAGAGAGTTCTTCGTGTTCTGCAGAGGTTCACATGCGCATAGAATAAAGTAGAGTCCGCTGCCTGCCTACCATACCCCGGGCCTACTACCACTGCTAATCACCTTGCATGGCTTGGAAAAAGTCTGTCACGAGCACAAATCTCGAAGACATTGGACGGGATGGATAGAGGGTACCGTGTAGCTCGATCTACACTAGAACTTTGCAAGGACCTCCACACTATTTTCTTACTGACTATGTGGGAGCTGTGGAAGCACCGCAATGCTATTGTATTTGATCGAGTGTCGCCCGCGATTGATTATGTGCTACGTAGGGTAACGGCGGAAGGCAAAGTGTGGGCAACTGCTGGTTTAATCAAAGGATGCATAGATCTGTTCTTTGGTACAGTAGGACGGTGGGTGAGTAGTGACGAGTATTGTGCGCCTAGGCGGAGTGTGGGCATTGTGGACTGTTTGTAAATCTTGGTTGAGGCTTTCTTTGCCTTCCTTCCTTAATACTCGCTCTGCCATAGTTTGCAGATTGAGATTTTTGCTTTGTAGTAGCTTCCTATGATCTCAGACATGGGGTGCTGAGATGACCTTGGATGATGCTTGCAGTGCCATACCTCAACAAGAACAAACCTTTGTATTTGCTCTTGTTCGTTTTCAGCAAGAAAAGAAAAATACTCTCTCTCCTCTCTCTCTCTCTCCCTTCAAATTGGGTAGAAACATTTTGGGGTAAGGAACCAGGATTCAGATAGTCTGACATTGGGAGGGAAGTCAGGAAGCTACAGTACCCTGACATCCCTTCGTCAGATTTCCCTAAACCATGATTTAACGCAGGAATTCATAAACAGTAATCATCTATAATATTTTGTAAACAGTACCCGGTCTGCTAGCCCCCTGACAACCCTTCTTCGTTTATACACAGATTTTACTGTAGCTTTGTGACTTGTCTTGTGCATGTGAGAGGAGGCCGAATTCACTGTTTTGACCCTTTTTGTTAACTTCAACATGATCTGACCTAGGTTCAAAATACTTCACGACCTAACCCTTTTTTCTACTGTCACTTGATGGCAGGGTAACACATCCTACCGTCATAGTCAATGGCGGTAGCCTTTGGTCAACGCTAAAAGCCTGAAATGGCGCCGCCTGCATCGCCGAGGTCTACCGCCATGGGTGACGGCGGTAGCCATCGTAAACTCACCGCCAAAGCTAATTGTGGTAGCCTTAGCTAGTTTTTTCAATAGCTGGATTGATTACTCCGCATAACTTGTAGAGCTAGCTAGCAAGTAGGTTGATCAATTGTTAATGTTTGCTGTGAAGCTCCACCTACTGAAACAGTTAGCTATCTCTAGACGATAGGATCGATCGTCTCTTAGAGAAACTCAGGTTACTTGCAAACGAGAAATACAATAGAAACTGGATTATTTGTTTTTTTAGATGGGTAGAAACTGGATTTGGTGGTGCGTATAACTTTGCATCATTTTCAAAAAAAAAACTCAGTTTATATGACATGTTTCGTTTTAAGTTTATAATGGCTACCGAACGGATATACGCTAAGAGCATCTACAACTATAGACATCAAATTCAGGCCCTCAAACGCCAATGGACGTGTCCGGACGCGTTCGCGGACAATGATTGGGCAACCCTCAAATTTTCTTATCTACATCTGAATACCATAAGTTTCAAACCTTAAATTCGTACAAAACATGTAAAACAAAAACTTACATACTACGTAAATCAACTAAAACCTAGCCTACACTACTCGTTGTTGTCGGAGATGCCCACGTTCTCCGTGTCGGGCTCCGGTACATAGATGGCAGCCACAACTCCGGCTCCTGCGGCTCCTCCTCTGCCTCCATGCCGCCCTCTGCCTCGGCCTCCAGATCAGTGAAAAGCTCGTCGATCTCCGCCTGTTGCTGCCGGATGAAGCGCCGACTGACGTCCACACAGGCCTCATCCTGGAAGGACTCCGGGATGGTGGGTTGCTCCTCATCAGGCCCCATCGCGTCCTTCTCCTCCAGATCTGGCCCCTCCATGGGCTCCGTCTGCTGCTCCCCCTCCTCTTCTTCCTCCTCCTCCTCTTCCGACTCCGGCAAGTTCGGAGGCAGACCGGCTGCGAAAACTAGGGACATATCAGTCGATCCTGAGATCTGACCATTATCTAGAGACTGATCGAAACATTATAATCGATCCTGATTTTGTAACTGTATAACAAATATTGTAGCATAAAGGTTTAAAAAGTCTCTTACAAAATCCAAACATGCACTGCATTTTCTAAAAAATAACATGATGGTTTATTTTATGTTTTTTTACTATAATCGTGATATTGGGCGCGACAACATTGATTCTTACACTGCATAAATGAAGAGAAAACAAAAACCGTGCAAAGTTATACGCACCACCAAATTGAGTCTCTATATATCGAACTAACATACATACGGAGGCCTCACCATCTAGAGCTTGACGGGCAAGTATGCGATGAAGCTACTTGCTAGCTAGCTTTGCATGCAAGGCTACCGCCAATGGATCCGGCCGTGAGAGGATCCGGCTCTGAGGAACAAGTGGGTTGATGACTGCATGTGAGATTCTTGGTCTGCGAGGTCAAAAAACGTGTGCTATCTCAATCAATGAACAGTTGCCCATGCTACTGTTGATGACACGATATGTCACGTGTCCTGGCTCATTAGACGCAAGACAGCTCCTCCTGGCTCGTTAAGTGAACACATGCATGTCTTGTGACGCTCTGACGAACTTAGGGGTCGGGGTTGGGGGCGAGGGGGTACAGAAACCAACATTCGGTGGAAACCGATAAAAACCGCAAGAAAAAGATGTTTTGAAGTTTTAAGAAAATCTGAAAAAAAATATGGAATGTTAAGAGGATAATGTTTTATCGCCACACAAAATTTCAAGTTGAAACACACTACAAGATGTGAGCTATGAAAAAGACAAAATCAGCATTGAATAGTGCCGAACAGTAATGTCACTATTCAGGGCTGAATTTGTATTTTTCATAGCTCACACCTCGTAATGTGTTTCAACTTCAAATTTTGCATGGCAATAAAACATCACCCTCTTAACATCCCATATTTTTTTTAAAATTTTACAAAACATTAAAATATTGTTTGCACGAAGTTTTTATTGAATATTGGTTTCCGTATGTTATTCTCCCGGAGACTTGGCGCAGCCTCGTCTTCTTCTTCTCACAATACACAAGAAATTGGATGTTAGGGATGAGATCCTCTAACATCACGAAATGATGTTAGGGAAGCTACGGTACCCTGACATCCCTTCTTCACATCCATATAATTAAGCCTAAAATGACTTGAATAAATTTGTAAATTACAAATCTACTGTATACATTTACAAAAATTACATACAAACAAAATTATGATGCAATAAAATTAATTTCGGATTTTATTTTCTATGAACAGTAATTGCGCACATTATCTTTGCTACAGTGCTCGTGACATCCTTTCTTCATTTTACACTGGGATTGCACTGTAGCTTCATGACATCCCTTCATGATGTTAGAGGATCCGTTCCCGCTCCACTAACAGCCACACGACCTGGCCGGCACAAACCAGACCAGAACTTGCCGCATCACTCGGCTCCACTTGATCATACTTTAGCTCATCACAGTTCAGTCTTCATTGCGCCTTGCCGTTTCTCACGGCATCACCTTATCGCACAACATAATCGGCATCCCACCATGCTCGCCGCATCACACGGCACCGCGGCTTCACACCATCGGCATCTCGCCTTGCCTGTCGCATCACACGACAACCCGGCATCTCTCCTCTTCCGCACATTGAACCGAGGCTTCGCCGGACTACACCACCCTACGACCGTCTAAACTACATGCATAACGAAAACTACATATACAGAGATATAATCAAGATTAAAAAGCTAACAGGGGACAAACTGTCCCTTTCCTCAATAGAAAAATTTAACTTGATGTGCAAGGAAAGATTAGCCATCTGTTTTGTTGGGAGCCGACGGCGTCAGGGACAGATACGCGTCAGTTTCAATTGGGAGCTCCTGGTGATAGGGAAAGATAGTTTTTTTCGACAAAGGGTGAATTTTATTGGTTCGGAATGGAGCATCAAGAGAATACAAACATAGTGAGCACACACCCGGCCTCTGCATAACTAAGATGCACACAGTCAACATCAACGCGCACACACACACAAAAACACGCCGATAAATAGCAAAGTCAAATAAGACCAAAGCTATACATAGGCGATAAAAAAACACAAAAAAGATCAGATCGGTGATCAGCAAACTAAATCGGTGACCGTATCCGCACCAAACATCCCATGACATCACACGACCGACGAGATTCTTCAACAGCAACGCCTTCAGAAAGGGATTGGCGCTCAAGCGCCGCCTTCACCGGATCCAACCATCCAAAGTCAGAATCTAGGTTTTCACCCTGAAGAACCTGAATGAGCATATCCGAGCAATGCCTTCAAGAAGGTAACGATGTAAAAGCATTCTTGTTTTGGCCAGATCCCAGCGCCGACGTCACTACCAGAAACAGAAATATTCCTGTGAGCCGAAACCCGACAGGAAAATAGGGTTTACCGACAGGGAAAGTATTTCCTGTCGGCCAACCGTCAGGGTTAGCCGTCAGGCATAGCTCGACAGGGAAATTATGATATGCCTGTCGGCTGGACGACAGGAACATTTTTCCTGTCGGTTTTCATTGTTTCTCTGACGGTTTTGGCCTCACAGGGATACACAGTCGTCAGGTTTGGTAAACCAGGTAAATTTCATATCCCTGTCATACATAACCGCCAGGAAAAATTGAGTCCAATGAACAAAAAAAAAATCTTAGAATTGATGGTCTTACGCATAGCTATTTTATTACTCTGATTGTTTAGAACAAAGAAACATCGCTATCAATAGCTTCCATCAACCATGGAGTTACAAATTCACATACATCGGATACAATTCCATCAAATTTACAGACATGAATCAAAAGAGAATGAAAACAGAGGTGCAACATCTAAAATCACTAGTGCATCAACTAAATATTCACAGCGTGAGACCTCTTTTCATAATGTTTGGTTACAGCTTAAGTTGCAAGCTTCTCTTCAAGGTTACCCTGCAGTGGACATAAATGAACTTGTACAAAAGTGCAAGTGTCTCGCATAAAAAAAGGTGCAAGTGTCAACACTTTGATACAAAAAGGTGACAACAAACAGGAACAATATCTATAAGATATAATAAGCATAATCGATCTGATATCTCAGTTTCTCGCAATAACAGTGGCATATATACACAACTTGTTTTTGTCACAGCAAAGTTACCCAATTTTACAGCTATATGGAAAAAATAATGGAGTAATTTGTGATAGAATCATATCTCAGATTTATACAAACCATGCAACTGAAAAAATCCATGCAAATGACAACCTAACCACATGCTTCTGGATTAGGTAGAAATATTTATCACCTAACAGTCTGGATTGATGAGATATTAGAGGCTTCTTGCAAGTCAGGCTCAAATCACAGTACCAATGTCAATACTCTTAAGTGCAAGTGCTCAATGATGCATCACCACAAAATTGTATAGTAAGAAAATAACAAGGAGTTAAGTCTAACCATTTCAGATGTTTGAGAAAAATGGGCAGAGTCATCATCATCTCCATAACAGTAAAAACCAAAGGATTATGCAATTACTCAATAATGTAACAGCAGGGAACAGTACCTCTTTATTCAGAAGAATAAGTAGAATTTCTTGCCTTTATTGATAACCTTAACGTCCTGCTGCAGCCTCCTTGTTGTGCTGATCCTATTCCGTGTAATTTCCATGCAACGGATCATTGGTCCCTAAATCATAACATAATGAAAGAGAATGAAACCAAAAGGATCATTGGTGAGACAATAATACATTTTTACAGTACTGCATGGTGAGACAATAAAGGGCCCCAAAGAAATAGAAAGGGGTAGTTTGCAGATTAAACCAATATAGCAGCTACTGGCTCAATAATGTTGATCTGAGGATGTTGGGCACACTGAACACAGCACGGTATGTTTTAATATACACAAGGCAACTTGATTTGATAATTATTAATGATACAAGTTTGGAGTCCAGGCTGAAAGCAAAAGTAAAAATACCTTGATTAGAACAAAAGCTCTTGCATCTCTCGTAGATCTCGAATCTTGAATTTTGCTCCTACTGAAGATGGATTGCAAACTAAAAAAATCAGACCTCAAATAGGTGTTGACCAATATTTAATTTATAGGTTGATGTGCATACAACAACAAAATATGGAAGGGAATAGTACCACTTCATTTGGAAGAATATTATTCAATTTCTTACATTGAGTGATAACTGTGATGTTTGTTCAATTCTTATTAAATCAAAAAATAATGAAAGAGATTAAATCAAAGGGTATGGACAAACAAATTAGAGAGCAAAACTGTTACATACTCGATAGTGAGACAATAAAAAAATCATAAGGAAATAGAATGGA
This sequence comes from Triticum dicoccoides, assembly GCF_002162155.2. NCBI lineage: Eukaryota > Viridiplantae > Streptophyta > Magnoliopsida > Poales > Poaceae > Triticum > Triticum dicoccoides. The sequence goes on from NC_041385.1 coordinate 825,862,739, forward strand.
AAGTAACATTAGGAGTTTATGACTGAACAAATGTAGCAGCTATTGGCTCAAAACAGACCAGATGATCTTGAGCATACTAGACATCGAATTTTATTGTAATATATAGGAGAAAACATGCCATACAATTATTCATGATAAATTTTGGAAGGGTGAAAGCACAAGTAGAAAACCTTATGCACCGTGTGTACCAACACAAGACAAAAAAATAGTTTATGTATAGAACCTGCTAATGTCTTTTTCATGATTCTTATTTACTGCTCGATCTTGAGAAAATTAACTGAGAAACCAATGTTCGCTGTTACTTCTTACTCTAGTTACAACTTCCAGTTACATGTTGATACACAAAATACAAATATTGGAAGGGGTGACCCACAATTACAAAACCAGAAAAAGAAGATATGCAGAGCTATATTTGAGAAACCAGTGATATATTAAATGATATCAAGCATGCAGTATTGTCCATTACCTTTACAATTAACAGTCCAACTTTGTTTCCCTCCTCTGAAGAAGTGATTTTTTAGGAGTCCTGTAACCTGGAAGATGAAAATCAAAATATATCAGACTTTCTAAAAGCAGTTGTGGTTCTAGCTAGTACTACTAGTAGAATCTCTTGCAGACATACGGTTGCAGAGGAGAGACATCAACTACCTTGGCCTATTCAAGACCAATGTCTGTATAGAGCCATTTTCTTCTACCAGTACCCAGCAAATGAGGAAGGAGACCATTCTCGTTATTTTCTGGTGATTAGAGTCGGGGGTACTCACATATGAAATTAATCAGGAAATGGAAACAAATCCTAAAGAAGGGAAAATAAGAAGAAAAAAATGGATCTGGAAGGGTGGTACCTGGATGGAAAGGGGCGGCACTCATAGAAGGATGCGATGGCGATCGATTTACGACATTAGCAGGTACTTTTACGGCGACCCTCCGGAGGTAGAGGCGAAGTTGACGGCCATATCCCGGCGGCGGCTGTTCCTTGTTCGGCAACCCAGCGAGTATGGTGAATGGGGCGGGAGAGAGGTTGGCGGACGCGCATCCGGCGACGAGGGATCTGGGGCGCAGCAGGTTGGCGACGGATTTGGGGCGCATCTGCGTAGAGACGACGAGGGATCTGGGACGCCGATGGCTGGCGGCGGCCAGATCTGGGATTTGGGGGTGCCGCTGTCTGGCTCGGGTGGGGAATGACTGGGATTTTTTCGCTGGGGCTTTATTCCAAGTTTTCCAACCGGTGAGCGGCAGCCCAAAAATTAGTTCAGCGGCGGGACGGGCTTTGTTTTCGCGCGCGTGGCTGAATTCATGGCGGCAAACCTGGGCTTCATTTTCGCTGTGGGTTACGCACGCCAGGGATATTGGTTAGTCCTGTGGGCCGGGCCAGGACCGACAGCAATATTGTTTTTTCTGTCAGTTTTTGCCTGGCGCACAGGAATATGGCCCATTTTCCTGTGCGCTAGTGCGGGCCCGACAGGAAAAGTTATAACGCACAGAAAAATTTCAGTTTCTGGTAGTGCGTCCCCTAGCATGAAGCTGGAGTATTCGTTTGCTAGGATAGTTTCCCAACCAGTTCCTTGTGGATTGATGTCCAGCCTTAGCCCTTGGTACCCCAGTTTAGTCTTTCGTTGTAAAATCTATTTATTAAGCTTATACTATATCCAGTCACGTCATTAAGGTCTTGCAAACCCATTTTAATTACACTCACACTTAGGAAAAATATTTTAGATTATGTCTTTCAAGACATGGATAAAACTAAAAATAAATATAAAATTGCATGCCTCTATGGTTTAGTCTACACTTTTAGAGATTTATATGTGTGGTTGAGTTTAATTATTGCAGATTAGTTATGTTGAATTCAAGTTAGTTTGTCATATTTTAGAGTGTCTATATGTGGAAAATATACGTGAGATGTATGGATGAACACATGAAACATCAGACTAACCATCTCCGTTTAATAAATAGTAAAGATGAAGATAAAGATATTTATACGTTCTGCTGCATTTTAGTGTCATTAAACATCATGACAAAGCATTTGATCTATAACGAAGCATCCGACATATATCTCGATAGATGTTTCCAGTAGAGAGTATGTTTGTCTACACTTGTTTTAGAGAATATACCCAAAGGGCACCTTATATTTATTAATGAAAATTGTAGTTAGTACACAAGGGGAGAAACTTGACATCAAACCACCTCTGAAAATAAGATCACATGGAAAGCCTTTCTGACTGCCTTCCTCCTTGCCGGTTGCCGTATGCTGGATCTTGCACTGAATAGGCAGTAATTAAGGGAGGAACACATGTAAACACCCTTGAAGATCGCAATAGGCACCCACTGCTACCAACCAGAACTATTCTATACCTACTAATAAAGAGATTAGTGCTTCTGCATGTCCGTCCAAAAAATACCCCTGAAGTTGCTATAAATTAACCACTATGCCACCCATAGGTGAAGAAAGCAATTCAATTTTTCCTTCCAAATTCACCATAATGCTTGGTTCTTTTATGGAGACCATACCATATATATATCACCAACGCACAAATGCCACAGTGGACTCTTCCACCCTGGAGACCAAGGTTTGATCCTCGGGTCCTCCCGCTTTTCCCCACCCTGGGGACTAAGGTTCTATCCCCGCGTCCTCCCCTTTTTTCATCCACGCACCGCCTCCCCCCACGTACGCGTTTATGGGTCGGCCCATGTGCAGAGGTGAAGACTCTGTTTTTTATTAGGTTTTTGTGTCTTTTCTTTTCTCATTTTTCTTGTTATTTCCTTCTTTAAATTAATTCGGGATTTCCCAATTTCAAAAAGTTGCGAGTTTTGAAAAAAATACAAGAAATCATATATTTTTTGCAAACTCAAAAAACTTCTCGGGAAATCATAAAATTTTCACGGATTCAAAAAATGTTTGGTGATTTTACAATACTATTCGAAAACTACTAAAAACAATCCATAATTTGGGAAAATTTGTCAGGAAATAAAATCATGTGCATGATTTTGAAAAAATGATCGTGAATTCAAAACATATTCATGAATCTGAAAAAATGTCCATGAAATTTTAGCAAATGTTCACAAAAAGTCAAAAAAATATCAGAATTTCATAATTTGTTCCCCATTTTTTGCCAAGTCAAAAAATGTGCATGAATTCAAAAATTGTTCATGCATTTCAAAAAATGTCCGTCTAAACAAAACAAATGTTTGTGATTTAAAAAACCCATATTTTAAAAAATATCTCAAATTTCAAAAAAAAAAATTGTCGATTCGAAAAACTGTTAGCCGATTCAAAAGTCTTTTATGTCTAGGATTTGATTAGTTGTTGGAAAGTCTTTAGATGTCCATGTGTTGGGAGTAGTTTGTGATTGATGAGATATGTTTTCAAAGTTTTATACATTCCCTTGCACGACACAATGACAAGTGTGTTGTGCTCTGGCAAGCTCAATGCGTTGGGATTTACCGCGTCGCATACATTGCAATCACGTGGACATCGCGGACATCATCGGCGAGGTAGGGAAGATAGATAAGTGGCAACATGATGAGCCACCGTGTTAAAGTAGGAGACATGCATATATTGGGGTATTGAGTCATACTTATTTGGCTAGCAGGTAATTAAATTTTTTGTTTCCCGTTGAAATGCATGGGCAGGTTTGCTAATAATCGCTAAGGGCATCTGCAACGGCAACCTGCAAATTTCCTCCTGCATTTGTCCGCTTGGGGGGGGGGGGAGACCAGTCCACGGACACGAATGCGGGAGGCCGCCATCCAACCGTAGCCGCATACACTTTGACAACAGTTCGAATCAATCGGACGAAATTCGTGCAAACCGGGCGAATTTTGATATAAACACGACAAATTTTATTTTAAATAGAACAATTTGTACATAAAATTGGACGATATTTCGTCTCGGGAATTAAAAACCTTAAAATAAAATCCTAAACTACCCTATACTTCACGGTGACCTTGTACACCATGTCGGGCTGGCCGACGGCACTTCCTCCGTCATCGTCACCCGATCCGGCGTCAAAGTTGTCGTCTCGGGGTTCGGGCGGTGAAAGGTGGCGGCATCACGGCAGGGCTTCCCGGTAGCTGCATGACGCTCGCGGATGATCCTGTTCGCTTTCTCCTGTGCCGTGTGCAGTGCGGCCGCGGCCACCGACGACATGGTCGGGGAAGGGGGGAGAGGGAGGCGGGCCTTGGAGGAGGCGTCATTGGCGACGGTGATCTCGGCGAGAGACCACTCCTCGCCGTTCCTTGCCATCTCCCCGTCGAGGTGGCAGAGTCGGTGCTTTCTCATCTCCGTTGTCGCCACGAAGAGGTCCAGAGCCCAGGAGTGCGTCGGCTCAACCACGATGTGTGGCGGCGGGACTTCGGAGTCAGAGAACTCTGACCGACGCATCGCGTTGCGCCTGTTCCGGCGCTGCCTCTCCCTGTCGGTGTACCCCTACGTCGTTAGGGCACTCCGGGACGATGAAGAGCTGCCGCCACCGTCGGCGCGGAGGTAGTGCCGAATGCGACCGAGTGCTTTTGTGATCGCATTGGGCCGCTCCTCCTTTACTCACCAGGGTGGAGAGAGCCGCTCCTCCTTGACGCACCAGGGCGGCGGAGAGACACGTTGCTGCTTGACACGCATTTCCAGGGTTAGAGGCGCTCTTCCTTCACGTGGGGTCCGATTTGGACACCGCGGTTGCACGGGGGAGAGCGCGGAGGGGATGGTGACCACGGCTTCATGGGGAGGAGCGTCCCCGGTGGCGGAGCCGGGCCGTTGAGGTGGAGCACGGAGCAATGGAGCAACAGCTCCATCAGCTCCTCATACTCCATGTAGGTGACGGTGTACACCTGGCCTGCCGCCGTCGATGCAGACTTCTACTACTGCTGCAGCGTCGGGTCCTCCTCGTCGCCGTAGGAGATGACGATCTCCGTCTTTGTCGAGGAGCCGCCGGCTGATGAGGATGATGACCCCGGAGTTTGAGGGCGGCATCGCCACGATCTGCCCGAACACGCCCCAGTACCGCCGCCTGGCGGCGCCGACGCCTCGGACTTGCCTATCGCTAAAGATGTGGAGGGAGATGGGCAGGGAGAGGGAAGGAGGAGGATAGATTGCGATGTGGAAGTCACCAGAGCATGGCTTATATTGCCTCGAACAGGCCATGTGAGGTGTGGGTCAGCTGCTTCAACGTGGCGTAGTGGGCAGAGTCTATTCCTTGGGAAGCTGCGTCCGAATTGAAGCGGCGGCTCTTGAGAGGTTGCGTCGACCTCCCTCCCTTTGGTCACATCATGGCATCCATTCCAGCCGCTGTGTGCTTTGGGCCAGCATGAATACGGCGCGTGCATCAGAAGGAAAGCATGGGAGAGACTGGGGAGGAGGTTGGTGGGCCAGGGCGGTCAGAAGCAGGCGCGGCAGCGGTCCGGACTCCTGCAAAGCTCTCCCACATTTTTCTCTGGTTTGCGGGAGAAAACGCGTCCAGACGCGCCGCAGACCGATACAGGACGGCGTTGGATCTGTTCCACGGTCCGGACAGTACGGTCCATGTTAGGGAACGTAGTAATTCAAAAAAAATCCTACGATCACGCAAGATCTATCTAGGAGATGCATAGCAACGAGAGGGGAGAGTGTTCCCACATACCCTCGTAGACCGAAAGCGGAAGCGTTTAGTAACGCGGTTGATGTAGTCGAACATCTTCACGATCAAACCGATCCAAGTACCGAATGTACGGTGTCATGGTTCTAAGTCTGACAATAGAATAGGGGGTAGGAATGGAGAGGCAAGATCCTAGCTATGGAGTAGTTGTATACGCAAGAGGTTTACGAGTTCAGGCCCTTCTCGGAGGAAGTAACAGCCCTACGTCTCGGAGCCCGGAGGCGGTCGACTGGATTATATGCGTATGATTTGCAGGGGTGCGAACCCTTTACACTGAGGAAGGGGGTGGCTTATATAGAGTCCGCCAGACCCCTCCGGCCCTCAGTTATGTAGGGTTTAAGGTACATTAAGGTCGGACATTACTGGTAATGCCACACATAAAGTGCTATGATGACCATAAAAGCTACTTAATGACAGACCGTTTACGTGCAGATTGACTTTAGGTCTCCTGGCAGTCGAGTGGTTGGCTTCATGGTCGAGTGTCTTCGAGTCCGTCGAGTGGAATCCTTCCAGGTCGACTGAAAGGTGGTTTCTTCTAGAGATGTCCTTGGGGAGGGTATCTTGGACAGGTCCATGACCCTACCCTAGGTACATGGCTTCATCATTAGCCCCCGAATGGATCGAGGTTTGAGTGGGGAAGGAGTTGAACACACTTCCGACCCATTTTCGTGCTGTGAGTATGTCTTGTTCTGGATCAACGAACTTAGGTGACGGCACCAACTTCTTTTTCAGTCGCCTTGATCCATTCTTTGTATCCGTCGAGTGAATTTCTTTACTTGGAGAACTCCGAACGACAGGACAGAGGAAATCTTCCGTCTGACGATTTGCTCTGCAGCCTGCGGATTTAGCGGGATTCGAATTTCGGGAAGCGCGCGGGGCGGAGGAGGCCGCAGTAATCAGATGGGATAAGGCAGGAACGCCTCGATCTCCGTGCCACCTTTTTCGGCACGTATCGCGTGCGCGACTATTGCGGGATTTGACAGGATTGCCCGGGCCTACAAGTCAGTCACTCGGTAGTAACCTCATATAAGGCCCCGGACGGGGGTTTTTGAACAGTGCGCTCTCATTTCCTCCTCTCTTCCTCAGACTTATCTGCCGCATTCGCTTCCGTCTCAGTGCCGCTGCTCTGTGCGTGTCTCACCGGCGATGATGGTGAAAGAGAAGACGGCGGCCATGGAGCGGGCGAAGAAGGCAATGGCGAAGGCGAAGGGAAGGGCGACCAGTCGGGGCGGATCTTCGTCGAGGGCCGGCCTGCCGCAGGACTGGATCCAGGGCGACTGGATCTGCTCGACGATTTGTCAAGAAGATCTTGACGACCTGGCCAATGGAAAATTGATCCCCCATGGATCGGCGTGGTTCCCTGGGAAGGAGTCTGAGCCGCAGCCTCAGGAGGGTGAGGTCGTTCTCTTGGCCACCCATGTCGACCATGGGTTTTCTTTGCCGCCTCACCCTTTCTTTCGGGGATTTCTGAATTTCTTTGGGGCGCAACTCCACCACTTCACACCCAACACCATCGTGTACCTCGCTGCTTTCGTGTCTTTGTACGAGAATTTCTTGGGTTGTCGGACTCATTGGGGTCTTTTCAAGCACATTTTCACCTGTCGTTCCCAGACGGTGAAAAAGGCCAATCCGAGTGACGAGAGAACACAAGTGATTGAAATGTGTGGGGGTCTTGGGGTTCAGATAAGGGGGAAAAGTTCTTTTCCGCCCATGATCCTTCCCGACTCGGTCCGTGGATGGCAGTCGACCTGGTTTTACTCCAAAGACCAGCCGACGCCAGGGCAGTCGACTGGACTCCCTCCTTTTTCTATGGACCGAGTGAGGAAGCCTTCCTCTTTGAAGGTGATCCCGGAAGAGAAGGAGCAGGTTAAGGTGCTGGTCGAACGTGTTGTCCAGCTTATCCATGACGGGGTGATCAGCATGGATCTCTTGGAGGTCTTCCTACGATGACGCATCCAGCCGCTTCAATATCGAGACCATCCAATGTGGATGTATTCTGGCACGGAGGACACCACTCGGATCCACCCGGAGGAGGTCGAGGAAGCCACGCTGGAGAGGTGGCTGACATCCATCACAGGGAACAAAGACAACCCCCGAGGAGCCAGGAGGATTCCTCCACTCGACCAATCATACGAAGTAGACCAGGTCCAATTCTGCATCTCTGACTGTGATCCTGTTTTCTTCATTCTGTTTGCTTAAAATTAGTCGACTGCCTTTTGTCTTGTTTGTTGTCTTCTATACCACTACTGAGATGTACTCGATGCCCAATGGGGCCCAAGAGCAGGCCGAGGAGGAGGAGGCGAGCGGAGGTGAAAGTCTGGAGGAGTGGGAATCTGATGGTGAGGGGGATGAAGATGACGACGGCTCCAGTGAATAGGAGGAGGAGGAAGTCGATCCTCCTCGCACGGAAAGGCGATCCAAGCTCGTCCACGACCCCGCGGTCGAGCGTGGCAAAGCGACTGTGCCTGTCGGGCAGTCGTCGAAACGCCCTCGGACGGCCTCTCCAGCGCCGACTGAAAAAGCGCCGAAGCATCCCCGAGCGGCGTCATCAAAGCCGTCGAAGGCCCTGCCCAAGATGAGAATGGCCATTCCCATCATTTCCGGGTAACAGCAGAACTTGTGTTTTCTCGTTTAGCATGGACAGACTCTTGGTCGACTCGTTGGCTAACCGACTGAGTTCTGAAATCTGCAGTGCTGCTACCTCCGAGACCTCAGCCAGGAACGAAGACCGGGAAATGGAAGATGCTGCCACCTCCAACCTTGGTATGATCTCTGTAGATTTGCTTTTGGTCGATTGGATTTTCGTTTTTAACTTTGGATCTTTCCTGTAGCTCCATCTCATGTCATTGATCTCCCTGATGAGGCGCCGCTGAGGCCGAGGAGGAATAAAAAGGTGCCGGCTGGCAAGACTACTCAAATTGCATCAATCCCTGAGACGCTGGTTCAGGAGGTGGCAACATCACTCGGACTTCCGTGTCCTTCGCTGTGGCGCTGACGAGTGCTCGACCTTCGTCGTCGACTGCTGATCCGCCTTCCCTTTTCGCCACACACCACGTCCCATAGGACCAAGCGGGTGCTGCTAAGGAGGCTATACGCCAGGCGGGGATCATGATGGAGCAGGTGAAGGTGATCCGGGAAGCCAGCCAAGCGGCCTATGATGCTAGCTCAGCCCTTCGGAGCAACGTCCAAGTTAGTTGGTCACCACCTGTTCGGTTAGGATATGCTATCTGAAGACTTTCTTTCCGAAGATCTTTGTATCTGTACACCCACTGGGTGTGTTGATTGAATTTTTGGATTGGTGGGGGCACGCTGAGTGCACCCACTAGGTGTAGTCCCCAAGACTATGGTGGACTGCTGCCAGTCGACTGTAGTCTTTGTATTTTGAACTTCTTCACTCTAACTTATTCACTCGGTCTGGTCGGACCATGTCGAGTGGAATCTTGGAACCAGTGGGGGCACGCTGAGTGCACCCACTGGGTGTAGTCCCCGAGACTAATGTTGAATATTTTGATTCGACTGTAGTGTTAGAAATGTTATTGTTTTTCTCTTGGTCACTCGGAAGCAACCTATCTTTGATGTCTGTCGACTGACCCTTCACAGAAATCTTGCGAGCTTGTGGCTCGCTACACTAAATTGGAAAACAAACACATCCAGCTCGACCTTGACTTGAAGCTTGTTCAGGAGAACTTTAAGAAGGCGAAAGATGAAGCGAAAGGTATGGTTGGTGAGAATCTTGACGACTGTCTTTATCTTTCTTCCCATTCTTGATTCTGATCTCATTGTCACTTTGCAGATAAAATGAAGGAGGCTCTGAAGAAGGAGGACCATGACCTCGCCGAGGCGCAGAAGGCGGCTTTGGACAAAACGAAGCTTGCGGAAGAAAAACTGGCTTCAGTCGGTAAACTTGAAGAGGAGAACGCCAATCTGACAGCTGCTCTCGACGTGGCCAACAAGGAGGTCAGCCATCTGAAGAACGATAAGATAGCTCTGAGTGACAAGGCTAGCGAACTGGCGGGGAAGAAGAACGATCTGGAGGCTTATCTGGGAGGGCTCGCCAAGAAGTTATTCATCATGCTTGAAGGTAATCTCTTTTATCCGACTGACTTGTTATCATCGACTCACATAGAACTGTTAGCTCAATTTCGAATTGTGTTTACAGAATTCTGCCAAAACTTTGAGGAGGAGACCAGTCGAGTGCAGACAAGCCTGGACCCCATTAACTCTCCTGCGAAGGATGAAGCTGCTATGAACGTGCTCCGACTGGAATCTCGTGTTGCTGGAGTTGTTGACTACCTTGCTCGACTGAAGGTTGCGGCGTCGCGAATCGACACGGCAGTCTGGCCGGGAGAGACGCTCCAAAATGACCTCGAGTCACTAATGACTCGACTGAATGATGTTCCAGGTCGAGTGCAAGAATGGAAGAAGTCTGCTGCCAGGTGCGGTGCTGATGTTGCTCTGTCCCTGGTCCGTGTTCACTGCAAGGATGCGCGAGAGGACAGGCTGGCATCTATCAAGGTGGCCAATACCAAGAAGCACGACTTCCAATCTTTCATGGAGACCTTCATTGCTGCTGCCACTCGGATTGCTGACGGAATCGACCTGGACCAGTTTGTCGCGCCCTCCAGTCCTCCACCTGAGGAGTAAGAAAAACTTCCATGCTTCGCTTTAAATTTGCCTCGGTATGCCGAGTGGTTTTGAAACCGATAAACTTTTACAGGCTTGACGCCTGAGTACTTCTGAATCCGTAGGATGTTATCTAAACTTCATGCTTATCGTTGAATATGCTTGCATTTGCCTTCGAGCGAACTTTGTTCTTCACTCGGAATATAATTTAATGCATGAGACGCAGCTCTGAGGTGGAAAGTCCAGTCGACTTGCACTACATCGCTCTTACAGGTAGGGATGGAGCACAGATTGCAGTCGACCTACGTCCTTGCGGATCAGGATGGAGCGCACGTTGTATTTGTGGTGTAGCTTCGAAGGAGAAGGCAGCAGTCGACCTGCACCTCGTCGTCCTTGCAGAGCGCACATTGTATTTGTGGCGTAGCTCCGAAGGAGAAGCCAGCAGTCGACCTGCACCTCATCGTCCTTGCAGAGCGCACATTGTATTTGTGGCATAGCTCTGAAGGAGAGGGCAGCAGTCGACCTGCACCTCGTCGTCCTTGCAAAGCGCACATTGTATTTGTAGCGTAGCTCCGAAGGAGAAGGCACCTGTCGACCTGTACCTCGTCGTCCTTGCAGAGCGCACATTGTATTTGTGGCGTAGCTCCGAAGGAGAAGGTAGCAGTCTGCACCTTGTCGTCCTTGTGGATCGCAATGGATTAAATACTTAGGCGAGTACTGGACTACAGCTAAGCCTCCGAGTGGGAGGTTTGCTCTCCACTCGGTAGGATTTTTAAATACTTAGGCAAGTACTGGACTGCAGCTAAGCCTACGAGTGGGAGGTTTGCTCTCCACTCGGTAGGATTTTTAAATACTTAGGCGAGTACTGGACTGCAGCTAAGCCCCCGAGTGGGAGGTTTGCTCTCCACTCAGTAGGATTTTTAAATACTTAGGCGAGTACTGGACTGCAGCTAAGCCCCCGAGTGGGAGGATTGCTATCCACTCGG
>NC_041385.1:825874234-825876515 GCF_002162155.2 Triticum dicoccoides
AGCTAAGCCCCCAGTGGGAGGTTTGCTCTCCACTCGGTAGGATTTTTAAATACTTAAGAGAGTACTGGACTGCAGCTAAGCCCCCGAGTGGGAGGATTGCTCTCCACTCGGTAGGATTTTTAAATACTTAGGCGAGTACTGGACTGCAGCTAAGCCCCCGAGTGGGAGGATTGCTCTCCACTCGGTAGGATTTTCAAATACTTAGGCGAGTACTGGACTGCAGCGAAGCCCCCGAGTGGGAGGTTTGCTCTCCACTCGGTAGGATTTTCAAATACTTAGGCGAGTACTGGACTGCAGCTAAGCCCCCGAGTGAGAGGCTTGCTCGTCACTCGGTAGGATTTTTACATACTTAGGCGAAACGGATTCGCAGCTAAGCCCCCGAGTGAGAGGCTTGCTCGTCACTCGGTAGGATTTTTTTACAAACTTAGGTGAAACGGATTCGCAGCTAAGCCACCCACTGGGGGATTTCTGACGTAAACAAAAGCAACAAGAATCACTAGGAAAATTATAACACTCTTGTCTTTGATAAACAAACTACAGAGGAACTTTTTATTACATCTCATCCGAGTGAGTACTTAAGTATAAAAGGGACGGAGTAGCTCCGCATTCCAAGCTCGTGTCTCGTCAATCTGGCGATCGACATTGTAAATACGATACGCTCCATTGTGGATAACTTTGGTGACAATGAAGGGGCCTTCCCAAGTAGGAGCGAGCTTGTGTGGCTTCTGTTGGTCCACTCGAAGGACCAAGTCTCCTTCTTGAAAGGCTCGACTCTTCACGTTTCTGGCATGGAATCGACGCAAGTCCTGCTGATAAATAGTCGATCAAATCATGGTCATCTCTCATTCTTCTTCCAGAAGGTCGACTGCGTCCTGCCGGGCTTGTTCTACTTCATCTTCAGAGTAAAGCTCTACTCGGGGTGCATTGTGAAGCAGGTCACTCGGCAGAACTGCTTTAGCTCCATAGACCAGAAAGAATGGAGTTCGCCCAGTCGACCGATTAGGAGTGGTCCTCAATCCCCAAAGAACTGATGGAAGTTCGTCGACCCACGCGCCTGCTGCATGCTTGAGATCACACATCAACCGGGGTTTCTGTCCTTTAAGAATTAGACCATTTGCTCGTTCTGCTTGTCCATTCGACTGAGGGTGAGCGACTAAAGCGTAGTCGACTCGTGTGCCTTGAGAGGCGCAAAAGGCTCTGAATTCGTCGAAATTGAAGTTTGACCTATTATCAGTGATGATGTTGTGCAGAACTCCATATCTGAATATCAACTCTCTGATGAAGCTGATAGCAGTGCCGGCACCAAGATTCTTGATAGGCTTAGCTTCAATCCACTTAGTGAACTTGTCGACTGCCACCAGTACATGGGTGAAACCGCTCCTGCCAGTTCTCAGTGGTCCAACCATATCCAATCCCCAAACAGCGAAGGGCCAGACGAGTGGAATGGTCTTCAAGGCTAAGGCGGGTTTGTGTAACATATTGGAATAGAACTGACATCCTTCACACTCGTCGACTATCTCCTTCGCCATCTCATTTGCTCTTGGCCAATAAAATCCCGCTCAGTATGCTTTAGGCACAATGGTCCGAGAGGACGCATGATGACCACAGGTCCCCGAGTGGATATCGTCAAGAATTATCTAACATTCTTCTGGTGTTATACATTTCTGGCTGACTCCAGTCGCGCTTTCCCTGTATAATTGTCCCTTTATCACAGTAAAGGCCTTGGATCGACGGACGATCTGTCGAGCCTCTTCTTTATTCTCTGGGAGCTCTTTCCTTAGGATATACACGATGTACGGCACTGCCCAGTCGGGAGTGATGACCAAAACTTCCATGATAAGGTCGACCACAGCTGGGACCTCAACTTCAGTCGGATCTGTAACACTTTTCGGCTTCGGGGCTTCTTCGGTGAAAGGATCCCCTTGAAGTGATGGTGTGTGGATGTGTTCCAAAAACACATTATTGGGAGTGGCTTCTCTCTTGGAACCTATTTTTGCCAAATCATCAGCCGCTTGATTTTTCAGTCGGGGTATATGATGAAGCTCTAACCCCTCGAATCTCTTCTCTAGCTTTCTCACCGCATTGCAGTAACCAGTCATGGCTGGACTTCTGACGTCCCACTCCTTCATCACCTGATTAACCATCGAATCTGAGTCGCCATAGATCATGAGGCGACGGACGCCGAGTGAAATGGCTAGACGCAACCCATACAAAAGTGCTTCGTATTCTTCTTCGTTATTGGAGGAATCAAAGTGGATCTGGAGCACATATCTGATCTTAT
>NC_041385.1:825876790-825893872 GCF_002162155.2 Triticum dicoccoides
GCATCGGAACCATTCAGCATCTTAGAACCATCAAAGAACATGGTCCAGTGCTCCGAGTGAACTTGAGTCGGCAGTTGCTGCTCAACCCACTCGGCTATGAAGTCTGATATTGCTTGGGACTTGATGGCTTTCTTTGCCTCAAACTTGATATCCAAGGGAAGGAGTTCAATCGCCCATTTTGCCACTCGACCAGTTGCATCTCTGTTGTGTAGAATCTTTGACAATGGAGGGTCACTGACGACTGTAATGGAATGGTCAGAGAAGTAGTGAGCAACCTTCTTCGTGGTCATATAAATCCCATTTACAAGCATCAGATAATGAGGGTATCTTTGCTTTGATGGGGTCAAAACTTCAGAAAGATAATATACTGGGCGCTGAACTTTGAAGGCTTTTCCTTCTTCTTCTCGCTCGACCGTAAGTACTGTACTGACGACTTGTCCTGTGGCTGCAATGTAAAGCAGCAAAGGCTCTTTGCTGATTGGGGCAGCAAGCACCGGCTGGGTGGAGAGCAGGGCTTTTAGCTCTGCAGACGCTGCATCAGCTTCGGGAGTCCACTCAAACTTGTCTGATTTCTTCATCAGTCGGTGAGGCAATGCCTTTTCACCGAGATGAGAGATGAATCGACTTAAAGCGGCCAAGCATCCAGTAAGCTTCTGGACATCATGCACACGCACAGGGCATTTCATTCGGAGTATAGTACCGACTTTTTCTGGGTTGGCGTCGATTCCTCGTTCAGAAACGAGAAAACCGAGTAACTTTCCGCTAGGAACTCCAAATGTGCACTTTGATGGATTAAGCTTGATATCATACCTCCTGAGGTTGGCAAATGTCTCAGCAAGGTCAGTCAGCAGGTCGGAACCTTTCCATGACTTGACCACAATATCATCCATGTATGCTTCCACATTCCGACTGATTTGAGTGAGAAGACACTTCTGAATCGTCCTCATGAACGTGGCTCCGGTATTCTTGAGGCTGAATGGCATGGTGACATAACAGAAGCATCCGAATGGAGTGATGAAAGCTGTTTTGATCTCGTCGGGTTCATACAGACGGATCTGATGGTAACCGGAATAGGCATCTAAAAAAGACAGGCGCTCACATCCCGCAGTTGAGTCGACTATTTGGTCGATGCGGGGGAGAGGAGAATGATCTTTCGGGCAGGCCCGATTGATATGCTTGAAGTCAATGCACATGCGAAGTGACTTGTCCTTCTTGGGGACCATGACAACATTGGCGAGCCACTCGGAGTGGTAAATCTCTCGGATAAACTCTGCTGCTAAGAGTCGAGCCACCTCCTCGCCAATGGCCTTTCTCTTCTGGATGGCGGATCGCCGAAGATGTTCCTTGACAGGTTTCACATTGAGTTGACTCATAGATGGTGCTCAGCCAGCCCCCTGGGAACACCCGGCATGTCAGAAGGCTTCGATGCAAAGATGTCCCAGTTCTCACGGAGGAACTAGATGAGCGCTTCTTCCTATTTGGAGTCGAGTGTTGTTGAGATATGAATCAGAGCAGCATTGGTGTTGATCGGGTGAATGTGAATCGGCTTTGTCTCACCAGACGACTGAAATGCTGATTCCGTAGCGGGCTTCTTGGCTCGCAACAAATCACTCGGATCTACAGTTTTCTGGTATTCTTGCAGCTCTACCACTGCCATCTGAGCATCGGCGATCTTTGAGCCTTTCTGAAAGCACTCTTCTGCCTTCTTCCGATTGCCAGTAATAGTGATCACACCTTTGGGACCAGGCATCTTCAATTTGAGGTACACATAACATGGTCGAGCCATGAAATGTGCATAAGCTGGCCTACCCAGAATAGCGTGATAAGCACTCTGGAAATCCACAACTTCAAACGTCAATTTTTCTTTGCGGTAATTCTTGGAATCATCGAAAACCACATCAAGAGCAATTTGGCCGAGTGACTCAGCCTTCTTTCCAGGAATGACTCCATGGAAACTCATGTTGCTGGTACTGAGTCTGGACATCGGAATGCCCATCCCTTTCAATGTCTCTGCATACAATATATTCAGGCCACTGCCACCATCCATCAAAACTTTAGTCAGTCGAGTGCCTTCGACGACTGGGTCGACCACCAAAGCTTGCCTCCCAGGGGTGGCTATGTGTGTCGGATGGTCGGACTGGTCGAATGTGATGGTGGTCTGAGACCATTTCAGATAACTGGGTGTTGCCGGAGAAACCATATTCACCTCTCGGTTGATAACTTTCAATCGGCTTTTGCTTTCAACATCAGCAAAAATCATCAGGGTGGAATTGACCCGGGGATATCCATCATCACTATCTTCTTTGTCTTCAACTTTGTCCGACTCCTTTTCCTTATCTTTGGGTTGTTTCCCCTGGAATTGCTGGATCAAGAGCCGACACTGTCGAGTGGTATGTTTCGGATAAATGAATTTACCCTCCTCAACTTTCTTCGTGTGAATGTGACACGGCAAATCCATCACGTCATTCCCTTCCTTGTCCTTCACCTTCTTAGGGTTCCAAGACCCTTTGGGCT
Source organism: Triticum dicoccoides (assembly GCF_002162155.2). Taxonomy (NCBI): domain Eukaryota; kingdom Viridiplantae; phylum Streptophyta; class Magnoliopsida; order Poales; family Poaceae; genus Triticum; species Triticum dicoccoides. Next base: position 825,879,305 of record NC_041385.1, read on the forward strand.
TCCCTTTAAACTTTCCTTGAGTCACAGCCAAGGCTTCTCCAGGAGCAGCTGGCTCGGCATTCCGCTTTTGCTTCCGACTGGAGTTCCCTCCTCCGGTTTCGTGGGCGACTGACTTGTGCTTGCCACTCCGGAGCCGATCCTCTTCTTCACCATTGGCATACTTGGTGGCAATCTCCATCATTCGACTCAGAGACATGTCTCCGGTTCGACCGAATTTTAGGTTTAGCTCTCTGTACTTAACTCCTTCCTTGAAGGCACAGACTGCCTGGTGATCAGATACATTCTCTACAGTGTGATGCAACGTGATCCATCTCTGGATGTAATCCCTCAGAGTTTCATTCGACTTCTGCACACAAGATTGCAGCTCTGTCAACCCTGCTGGTCGCTTGCAAGTTCCTTCAAATGTTCTGACAAACACTCGGGCAAGATCTTCCCAAGTGTAAATGTTGTTGGGTGCTAACTGATTCAACCATGCTCTGGCCGAACCCTCCAACATAAGAGGCAGGTGTTTCATGGCCACCTCATCGTTGCCGCCGCCAATCTGAACAGCCACTCGGTAGTCCTCAAGCCAAGTTCAGGCTTGGACTCACCAGTGAACTTACTGACTCCAGTTGCCAACCTGATGTTGGGAGGAATCACCGCGGCCCTGATGGCTCTGCTGAAACACTCTGGTCCTAAGACATGTACTCTGCTGCTGGTGGGTGCATCTCTGTCGTGACCTTCTCGGTGAGCTCTGTTCCTGTCGACCAAACCTTGAACGATAATGGATCTCGCATCAAAGCCTGGTTCCCTGGGGTCGACTGGAATCCTTCGCCCAACACTGTGATGGCGTCTATCATCCTGCTGTCGAGGCGCGTACGATCGACGAGGAGGGGTGGGCACTCGACGTCGACGATCGCGATCAAGTCGGTGATCATACTGCTCCCGGTTCCTGTACTGATCATGCCGGTCCTCACGTCCCTCACGCCTCGGGGGTGATCTTGGGCTATGGGCCGACTGGACTGTATTTGCAGTGACGGATCTGCTGTGAATCCTATTCCATGACTGCGATACAGCTGAATTTTGATCTCCTGCTGCTAGAAGTAATGCTCTAATCTGTAACAAACCTCTGCCAGCCTCTGACTGGGAAGGCTAAATCGACTCTGCTATATGGGCTGCAGCTGCTAAATTCTAAATCGGAGTCCGATATACCTGAGTCGGTGGTGGAAAGAGTTGACGTCGACTGAAGTCTGGAACCCATTGCCGCGCACGCTCATCGAGTGCTTGCTGGAGGTTCTCCAGTCACGTGCGCTCAGTCAAGTTGGCCAAGCGCGCATCCTCTAAGGCACGAGCCTCGGGGGTTTCTCCGATGATAGGAGTGTGTAGTGCATCCATGTTCCGGCGGTGAAGTTCTTCCCTCTGCAGCGAAGTGAGGGGCTCGGGTTGATACTCTTCGTGAACCTGCGCCGGATCGCCTCCGTCGTCGCCCCCGTCAGCGCGGGGAAAGCCAGGAGGACTGCGTGGTCCATTGACCATCAGAACCTCCGCCGCTGGATCATTGTTGTCGCACTCAGATGCAGTCTCTATGGAGCCAGTTGACAGATCGAACGGGCCGTAGAGAGATTCGTCGGGCTCGATTGCCGCGACTTGGGGGGTGGCCGACTAGCGGGCCATCGCGTGTCTCACCCACTGCTGAAGCCTCGACCGACCGGAGCGCTTGCGCCGGCCAGAAACAGGGAAGGAGGACGACACAGGGGTCGACCGATACTGGGTCGACGGTTGCCGCAGGAGGACGCCGCGGACGCACGCGCGAAAGTGCGTCGCCCCATGGACAGGGAGCGTGTCGACGTCGAGTGGAGCCTCCTGAAGCCAAGCGGAGTCGTCGGCGATGAACGTGAGCGCGCCGAGACGGATCTCGCGGCCCTCAACCAAAACTCCGCCTGAAACCATGATGAAGGGGATCAAAAAAATCGCAACTTCTCCAATAAGTCACTAAGACACCTGCCCCACGGTGGGCACCAACTGTCGTGGTTCTAAGTCTGACAGTAGAATAGGGGGGGTAGGAATGGAGAGGCAAGATCCTAGCTATGGAGTAGTTGTATACGCAAGAGGTTTACGAGTTCAGGCCCTTCTCGGAGGAAGTAACAGCCCTACGTCTCGGAGCCCTTTACACTGAGGAGGGGGTGGCTTATATAGAGTCCGCCAGACCCCTCCGGCCCTCAGTTATGCAAGGTTTAAGGTACATTAAGGTCGGACGTTACTGGTAATGCCACACATAAAGTGCTATGATGACCATGAAAGCTACTTAATGACAGACCTTTTGCGTGCAGAGTGACTTTAGGTCTCCTGGCAGTCGAGTGGTTGGCTTCATGGTCGAGTGTCTTCGAGTCCGTCGAGTGGAATCCTTTCAGGTCGACTAAAAGGTGGTTTCTTCTAGAGAAGTCCTTGGGGAGGGTATATTGGACAGGTCCATGACCCTACCCTAGGTACATGGCTTCATCATACGGCACCTCCGTGTTCAGCATACGTTCAACACGATGACGTCCCTCGAGCTCTTGATCCTGTAGAGGGTCGAGGGAGAGTTCCGTCAGCATGACGGCGTGGCGACGGTGATGATGAAGTTACCGGCGCAGGGCTTCTCCTAAGCGCTACGACGATATGACCGAGGTGTTAAACTATGGAGGGGGCACCACACACGGCTAAGAGAAGACTTGTTGTGCCTTTGGGGTGCCCCTCCTCCCTCGTATATAAAGGAGGGGGAGGAGGCGGCCCGCCTAGGGGGCGCCCCAAAGAGGGGAGTCCAACTAGGACTCCCAATCCTAGTTGGACTCCCTTTCCTTTTCCGGAGAGGGGGAAAGAGGGAAGGAACAGGAGAGGGAGAAGGAAAGAGGGGGGCGCCGCCCCCTCCCTAGTCCAATTCGGACTTGCCATGGGGGGGGCGGCCACCCCTTTCGGCCCTTCTCTCCTTTCCACTAAAGCCCACTAAGGCCCAATACTTCCCCTGGGGGGGATTCCGGTACTCCGAAAAATACCCGAATCGCTCCGAAACCATTCCGGTGTCCGAATATAACCTTCCAATATATCAATCTTTACCTCTCGACCATTTCGAGACTCCTCGTCATGTCCGTGATCTAATCCGAGACTCCGAACAAACTTCGTCATCAAATCAGATAACTCATAATGCAAATCATCATCGAACGTTAAGCGTGCGGACCATACGGGTTTGAGAACTATGTAGACATGACCGAGACACATCTCTGGTCAATAACCAATAGCGGAACCTGGATGCTGATATTGGCTCCTACATATTCTACGAAGATCCTTATCGGTCAAACCGCATAACAACATACGTTGTTCCCTTTGTCATCGGTATGTTACTTGCCCGAGATTCGATCGTCGGTATCATCATACCTAGTTCAATTTCATTACAGGCAAGTCTCTTTACTCGTTCCGTAATGCATCATCCCGCAACTAACTCTTTAGTCACATTGCTTGCAAGGCTTACAGTGATGTGTATTACCGAGAGGGCCCAGAGATACCTCTCCGATACATCGAGTGACAAATCCTAATCTTGATCTATGCCAACTCAACAAACACGTTCGGAGACACCTACAGAGTATCTTTATAATCACCCAGTTACGTTGTGACGTTTGATTGCACACAAGGTGTTCCTCCGGTATTCGGGAGTTGCATAATCTCATAGTCAGAGGAACATGTATAAGTCATGAAGAAAGCAATAGCAATAAAACTAAACGATCATAATGCTAAGCTAACGGATGGGTCTTGTCCATCACATCATTCTCTAATAATGTGATCCCGTTCATCAAATGACAACACATGTCTATGGTCAGGAAGCATAACTATCTTTGATCAACGAGCTAGTCAAGTAGAGGCATACTAGGGACACTCTGTTTTGTCTATGTATTCACACATGTACTAAGTTTCCATTTAATACAATTCTAGCATGAATAATAAACATTTATCATGATATAAGGAAATATAAATAACAACTTTATTATTGCCTCTAGGGCATATTTCCTTCAGTCCGGAGGTACGCGGGGGGTTCGCGGGTCGGCGTTGGAGATACCCTAAAGGAGCATCGCCTGGTGAACCACCCTAAGCAGGGCAATCCTTCACCATGAATCTAGAGGGTTGGAAAATTTTGAGTTTGATGTAGATCGAACTGAAAGGAGTTGTCAAGTTGCGGCACCAAAAGCTATGCAACTACCCCCTTTGATTGAGACATCAACTACAAACATCCGATTGGAGCCAACATATATCTCGCATCAACTAACCTCCACTAGCCATTCGTATCCGTCAGATCAGATGTCATCAAGGTGGGAGATGCCGAAGAAACCTTATTCCAACCCGTCGTTGCCGTCACCACCTCATTGATGGCGTCATGGAACCAAAACCATGGGCAGATCAAATCTACCACCCGACTTAATGGGAGAAATAGACTCTGTTCTGGTTTAGGTAAGTGAAATCTCTGAAGCAGTGATAGCAGATAGTTCATGCGGCAGTGCTCAAGAAATACCCATGGCAGAAACAAATGTATAGAGGCTCAGGTCCAAAAGAAGAAGCCGAGAGAAAAAACGGGGCTGCTAACATTATTTTTGGTATAAACGAGTTAGGAAACGTTTCTGCCGGTCGACCGGCTATCAGTTGCCAAACGAGACTTGGCTTGGACCAACAATCATACATCAGGATTCGGACAGCCCAACTTCTTTTCTGGTGGTGTTCAAAAAAAAAAACTTCTTTTCTGGTGCTATATATACGATCAAGGCACAAGGCTGCACGAATCGAATCGACAAGCAGAAAAATAAGCTTCTCCAATATGGGCCTCCTGTCGTCGATCCTGCAATGGTGCCTACTAATGCCCAAGTTCCTCGTCCTCATCGTGGCCAACCTTCCTGACCCCGCCAATTGTGCCCGGTGCCGCGCTCTCTACCATCCATGGCACTCTACCGTGTGCCACCATCGCCACCAAGCGCGCCCGCTGCCGTGGATCGCCCTACGGGACAGCTTCGTTGTCACCTCCTACAATGGCCACATGCACCGACTCCCCGAGAACGCCATGACTGCTGGCTCCACCAATGACTGGTTGGCCCTCGGCCTCGGCCAGAAGCACACCAACGAGGAGCAAGCAGAGTACTACGTTGTCCGCAACTATGTCCTGCACAATCCTTTTTCATACAGGTCTCTGCCGCTACCCGAGCTTGATGTCGTTGTCCAGGAGAGGTCTCTCGTCCGCAAGTTCCTCATGCGCTCGACGGTTGATGATTTCATTGCTGTCATCACCAACAACAGGAAGCATCCGCTCATTGTATTCCAGCGAGGAAATGGTGTGTGGACGCCAGGGCCATGGGCAACACAATATACCTACCTCATTGACATCGCGTTTCATGGTGATAAATTGTATGCCATCACCACAGCTGAGGACCTCATCCCCATTGATCTTGCATTCGATGGAGAAGGAAGGCCTATGGTTGCAATGGGACCACGTGTCATCAAGAAATCAATCAACTATGATTATTATGAATCATTGACTACTTCTGATGAGGAAGACGATGAGAATGAAGAGGATGGAGAGGAAGAAGACAACGCCGGTGAAAAGAAGGAAGATGAAGAAGATAATGATTTGACCTATATCAATTGCTCAGCTGAGTTTGCGCCTGACGTCAAACCTGATAATATCACCATAATTAGCAGGCATCTCATCGAGTCGCATGGGAAGCTACTCATGGTAAGGCATAGCCGTCAGCTCCATCCTCAAACTTTGTGGGTCACTCTCAAGGTGGATGTTCTTGAAGCAGACTTTAGCACACACGAGTGGGTGCCACTGACCGGAGGGCTACGCATCGATCGAGCACTCTTCGTTAGCATGGCCTTCTCCAAGTCTGTCCCGGCACCTTGTGGACAGGTGGAGGAAGATGCAATTTATTTTATGGACACGAGCGAGGTGTTCAACATGAAATCCGGTACTTCTATGCCGTCAAAGTTCTATAATGGGGTAACATGGCTCTTCCCTCCGGAGTACCAGCTTTGATATGCAAAAAAAGGCTGTGTTGCAATCTTGCGATATATCTAGATTAGATATAGTATAAACAAGATGTTTCCATCTATATTATCTCTCATGACAAAAAACAATACTTGTTTTTAGGTATACCCAATCTTTATTATTAATTGTTGGTCAGATTATATGGGCTTGGACTGCTCAGCACCCATGGCATCTCTTATCTGCTTGCTCGTCTCACCGATAGTATAGTGGCTGATACGTGGATTCCTTTTGCCTTGGGGATTGAAGATTTTAGCTTTAACCTTGATTCATATATCTGTATTATGTCTTCATTCTGCATGTAGTTTAGTCCAGGGTATTGTTTATCCGATGAGGTTTTGGCTGTACGCGTGAAGGAGGCGAGATGCTTGGTTGCCGTATGATTGGGCGAGATACCGAACTACCAATAATGTCTGTGTGATGCAACAACACCTTGAGATAGCGATGGTGTTGTGAGATACATATCTGTATACGAAAACACACTAATCCATGAAATAAACTCACTGAATCATTGGTCATCTTATTAGGTGGTTTTGTGACATATAAATAATCAAAACAAATTAGGGTATTATGGGGTTGTACTTTGAAGCATAGATCCTCCCGTGGATTAGTAGCTATGGGCTCTTTGGGTACTCCCTGGTAACCTGGACGACAGCTTCCCCGTTCCGGACAAGGCCCTTTCACAGTCTCGTCTATATGGGCAAAGATGTCAAGAGTGTGGCGAAGATAAACCCGCTCTACACTTATTGGATGTGAACAAATCGACAGATCTTGCCCTATCTGATTAACTTTCTCTCCCAGAGGAAGTTCTGATCCAGGTGATTCACCTGGAGACGTCCGAAAATGTGTGGAGCGCCACCACCAGCGTGTTTGCGTCTCACAGTCGCTCTCGCCCCAACAACATCCACACACATCTTCAAATGGATGAGCTCGCCGCCGTCGGAAAGCCCCCCACCGAGCACAAACTTGTAAGGAATAAGCATGACACCGTGTACGTCTCGAGTACGTGTCCGTGTAGTGCTAGAACTCCTAACCGAGTAGGACTGCTAGTTAGCCAGCTGAGCTAGTATATATACTCAAGATATCCTCTGTAATCTGTACAACGAAAAAGCAATACAAAGAAAAAGCCCAGGAGCGACACGCTCCTGTAGCTATCACCAAAAGTACCCTCGATCTGTTTTCCGTCTACGTTCGCAAGTTCTGCCAAGAGACGATCAATTGATCTAGCTAGTCCGGCCAGTTCACGTACGTGTACGTGTGTGTGCAGCTTGAGAATCAGTCAAGCCACGTCTAGCTAGCTTTGCACTTCGTGTGCATAGTTCCTGGGTGGTTTTGATCTAGCGTTCAAAAGCCAACAATGCACTCAAAGAGATGAGGATCGGAGAAGATAGCGTCACCAAGGCTCGGGCACAAGTGCTGAAGCGCCAACTTCACAAGTTGGAGATGGAGGAAACTGAATCGGTGAACGACTATGCCATGCGTCTGACTACATTGGTGGGAGAGATCCACGCGCTTGGCGCAAAGCTCGAGGAGACCGAGATTGTGGAGAAGTTTTTCAGTTCGGTGACTGATAAATTCACGTACATCATCGGCACGCTCGAGCAGCTTTACGACATCGACAACATGACCATAACGGACGCGATCGGACGCTTGCGGACATGGGAAGAGAATGCTCGTGGCTGTCGGAAAGGCAAAGGAGGAGGTAGTGACCAACTCATGTACTCGCGCGCAGATTGGGATTCCCCAAGTAGCAAAGGGAGGCGCAACGCTGGTGAAGGCTCAAGCAACGCGAAGCGCGGCGGACAAACCGAAGAAGGCAAAGAAAAAGGCAAGCCATAAGGTCGTGGTAAGGCGGACCGATCTAAAGAGCGGAAGCCAAGGAACTTGGATATGTCCGAGGTCAAGTGCTATAACTGCAACGAGATGGGTCACTTTGCGAAGGATTGTCCAGAGCCTAACAAGCGGGAGATCAAGGCAAATTTGGTAAAGCAGGAAGACGAACGTCCAGGTCTTCTGATGGCCGAAGTTTGTGATCTCGTCCAAACGGTGGTTGTGAAACCAAGCCGGAAGGTGCTACTTCATGAGAAGAAAGTAATACCGAAGTTATCCGGAAACCAGAACGTGTCATGGTATCTAGACACGGGTGCCAGTAACCACATGACGGGGTGCAAGGAGAAGTTCCTCGAGCTGGAATATGATGTTCAAGGCTCGGTCAAGTTCGGTGATGGTTCAAATGTGGAGATTTGCGGGCAAGGTTCTGTCCTCTTCGACGGTCTCACAGGAGAACATCGCATACTCACCGGAGTGTACTACATCCCACGGCTTCGCAACAACATCATCTCTATCGGGAAACTTGATGAGAATGGATGCAAGGTGGATATTGAGAACGGAGTGATGACGATCTTCGACAACCTCCGAAACGTGCTATCGCGTGTGAATCGCACGCGGAACAGGCTCTATATCCTCAACCTTGATCAATCTCAACCGGAGTGTTGGCTCGCCAAGAGTGATGATGATTCGTGGTTATGGCATGCTAGATTTGGACACGTTAACTTCTACGCCTTGAAGAAGATGTCGAAGATGGAGATGGTATCTGGGATGCCGTTAATCGACCATGTTGATCGAGTATGTGACGGGTGCTTGGTTGGAAAACAGCACCGCATGCCGTTCCCTGCTCAGTCTACCTATCGTGCAAGTGATGCACTCGAGCTGCTCCATGGTGATCTATGTGGCCCTATCACCCCAGCAACTCACGGAGGAAAGAAGTATTTCTTCCTAGTGGTAGATGACTACTCAAGATATATGTGGGTCATTCTCCTACGATCTAAAGATGAGGCGTTTGAAGCGTTCAAGAAGCTGAAGGCTGCAACGGAGATGGAAGACAAGCAGAAGGTTCGCGCTCTAAGGACAGATCGCGGCGGAGAGTTTACGTCGAACGAGTTCAACGACTACCGCAAGAAGATTGGCATAAAGAGGTTCCTCATGGCACCTTATACGCTGCAGCAAAACGGGGTTGTTGAAAGGCACAATCGAATCGTCGTTGACATGGCGAGAAGTTTACTCAAGAGCAAGAACTTGCCGGGGACTTTTTGGGGAGAAGCTGTCTCGACGGCGGTATATCTTCTCAATCGGGCTCCAACGAAGGCAGTGATCGGCAAGACTCCGTATGAAGCAATTTATGGACGGAAGCCGAATGTGTCTCATCTACAGACATTTGGGTGCATGGCGCATGTGAAGACGGCGGAGCCGCATCTCTCAAAGCTTGCCGATCGTAGCACCAAGATGGTGTTCATCGGATACGAGAGAAGTTCCGGCACCAAGAGATACCGCTTCTATGATCCACAAACCAAGCGTCTACAGATTTCACGCGACGTCGTGTTTGAAGAAAACCAAGCTTGGAACTAGAGCACAGCAGCCGACGATGCTCCAAACAGTAACATATTCACAGTTGAATTTCCTACTGATGATGATGCAGGGGAGGACGTCCAGGTGGTTGGCAAGACGCCCAACCAAGGTGACCACAATGGTAGTGATCATCATGGTGCCGACACCGACGACGACGCGCATGGGTCGCAAGGTGATAGCGACAACGACGCGCAAGACATGGGTAGAGATCTCGGCAATGACATCGACAACGAGGCGCATAGTGATGATGACAATCAAGATGATGGTCACGATCACGACGACTACGCCGACGACGCGGATGCCAACGACCCGGCATCTACCACGCCCTAGACTCAACCGTCTTCCTCAAGTGCATCGACACCGACACAATTTGTGTCGCCTCCTTCACAAGCCACAACGAATTTTTCCGGGCCTCGTCGCTACAAGACCCTCAAGAAAGTCTACAAGTACGCAAAGCCAGTTACGCTCGAGTACTCTGATTTGTGTTTACTCGGAGTTGAGGAGCCGGCGAACTTCGTAGAGGCGAGCAGAAGTTCAAGTTGGATGCACGCCATGGATGAGGAGATGAAGACGATCGAGAGCAATGGCACGTGGACTTTGGTAACCCGACCTCCGAACCAAAAGGGCATAGGTTTGGAGTGGGCTTACAAGTTAAAGAAGGACACGAAGGGTGCCATTGTGAAGAAAGGCGAAGACGCAAAAGTTGACAAGCTCAAGAAGGCACTTTACGGGCTGAAGCAAGCGCCAAGAGCTTGGAACTCAAAGTTAGACCAAACTTTGGTCTCGCACGGATTCAAAAGATGTCCCCTCGAGGATCCGAAAGACAGTCTATCAAGCACCGAAGAACAGGTGAAGGTTGAAGACGCGACCAAGGAGGAGCGCTGCCGTCAAGCCACGGACGAGCTGACGATAGCAAAGACGGTCCCTGAAATGCTACGAAAAATGGCAAACGCAATGCCAAAGATTATGACTATAAATAGTAGTAGTCGCATTTGGGATCCAGGCCGAAACGAGGATGTCAAGCTTAGGGGGGTGAATGTAAGGAATAAGCATGACACCGTGTACGTCTCGAGTACGTGTCCGTGTAGTGCTAGAACTCCAAACCGAGTAGGACTGCTAGTTAGCCAGCTGAGCTAGTATATACACTCAAGATATCCTCTGTAATCTGTACAACGAAAAAGCAATACAAAGAAAAAGCCCAGGAGCGACACGCTCCTGTCACTACTGGAAAAAACTTATAAGCCGTGTACCTAATACACTCGGCTTACATCAATTTAAACTCGGTTTATATATAAGCCGAGTAAAACTCCCGGCTTATAGCACTCGGTTTACAGTCGACCGGCTTATACCATATAAGCCGAGAGCCGGACCTAAAAAGCCCGGCTTATGTATAAACCGAGTATTTTCACAGGGCTCTCGGTTTAATAAAGTAACATGACGGTAGCCCGATGTTAACGGCCACGTGGCACCGTCTATATAAGTCGAGTGCCGTCGTCAGGGCACAGTTACTATATAAGCCGAGTTCCGCCGACAACAGCACGGTTTTTATATACATATATAGGCCGGTTAACTTAGGCACACGGCTTATATATCCTGCTCATGTGTCCAGATGATCTATAAGCCGGGTGCCAAGCGCTGGGATACACGGCTTATATGTTGGCCGCAGCCATATGGCTTATAAGCTGCGTGCCAGATAGCTGGGGTACACGGCTTATAGTCTATAAGCCGGGTGCCAGGTGCTGGGCTACACGGCTTATAAGTTCGCCGCAGCTATATGGCTTATAAGCCAGGTGCCGGATAGCTGGGGTACACGGCTTATAGGCCATATAACATTTTTTGGTACTCGTTTCAGGGAGCAGCAACAACATATATACAGTAGTACATCTATCCAGCAGCACATATATCCAACAAATATATATATATCCAGCAGTACATGACCATGACCAACAAACATATATCCAATAATACATATATCCAGCCGTACATGAGTGCAAAGTCCACATATGCATACGTATGCAACAAAAGATCACAAACGAAAGGACCGTAAGTTGTGCATACATATCCAACGAAGGTTCACAACAACATACATACATATGCAACCAGAGGTTCACAAATTAAAGGATCATGAGTTCCAAGTTCACACCAAGCATGAACCATGCAATGAGCTCCACCGCAGCATATATGCCCACCGTCAATGCCATCCACAATGCAAACCTATAAGTCCATTATCACACGCATGAGTTTCTAAAGTTAAGTTGCAAAGATGGATAAGGCAAAAGAGTCAACAAGCATCAACATATGAGGCTCAAATAGAAGCTAGGAAGTATGTACAATATAAGCATCAACACTTGTGGACTCTACCATCAACAATGCACAAGTTTTAAGTTCAGAAGCTCAAGCAACGAGAAGACGCAAGCATCAACAATGGACAAACATGGACAGACTACCTCAAGTGATCATTGTTGTGGGGAGGTCGAAGCGACATGAACCGTAGTGGGTGTCACTGGACTTGCTTGGCCAGGTGAAGATCCACCTACCACACAGTTATTGGAGTCTTTTCCCGACTGAGAAAACTTGAAGCACGAGAGGATGAGATGGTAAGATTCATGATCTTCAAGCATGAAGGTAAGATGCATGATTGAAAAGTTCAAAGACTTACAAAGTTGAAATTAGGAAGAGTCGGAAGAGGAGGAAGAACGGGCAAAGTGGAACCCTGCATATTATTTCTGAGTTGAGCAAATGTCTCTTGCAGGATTGCCTGTTGTTTAACCATGAATTCTTGCTGTTGAAAGCCTGCTGCATTTTCATGGCTTGCTCCTCTCGAAGCCTGGCATTGGCCTACAATATGCCATCACAACAAGTTCACCATCGTTGCAATACAAAGAAGAAATCACAAGGAAGGTCGATGAAGCAAAAGATACCTCGAGTTGATGAAGCATGTGCAGCCCAAGCTGTGGGCGACGCTCTATAGCAGGACCTGAGCTCGACGTGGTAGCACGGAGGTGAGAGAGTTTTTGGATGTCCTTCTTACGGATGGCACCGTCGCCAACATATAACCGACCACCCTTCTTGACATCTCCCGACTGGAGGGAAATTGTAGCGTCAATGTCCTGTGAGGCCGGATCAGAGTCAGGCCCGTTGTGCTCCTTGAACTTCCCACTGTATGCATCAATCCTCAAGCCAGCGCCTGGGTTGACCCACCCCCTTCCGGTTTCTTTGACTTGCGGGAGAGACATAATCCCGTGAAGGTATTGAGCTTCTCTTGGCCCTCACCTCTCTCCCTATTCTGCAATAGAAGCAATAATATCCATAAGAGCACAAGTTTAGAAGTTGAGAAGCCGAAGTTGAGAGGCCGAATGATATTATTACCTTCTTCTGCACGTAAGCGTGGAGGCTGAGGTTGCCTTGAAGGTGTACCGGACCACCCATCAAGGCACGCCGCTCGGAAGCCATTCGATGTTGGGCCCTCCACTCCGGGTCTATCCATTTGGATATGATTTGCTGGTAGCAAGGAACATTGTTGTTGCACCACAAGGGAACCGCCTGAAGTATGCCAAATACATCCAATTTAGGAATGAAAGTAAGTTGTTTTGATCCAGGCAATCATAAGTAAAAGGAAACTACCTTCATGTACATGGAATGGGTGAGATGCACTCTGCCCACTCCTTTTGTATTTACAGTGACAACACTTGTATTTCCATAACAATAACAAATATGTGCTCTGGCCACTCCTTTCTAATATACCATTTATACCATAACAATAACAAACGACCGGCTCTTGGCCAGAGTCAAGATTGGTATTTTTTTATTTAAATGTACAAAAAGGAAAAGGAATTAAAAGGATACGTATGCATCAGCTCCATCCAGGATACATGTACCATTTCGGTGGAACTAATGGAGTGTCATATCTACAAACTACAACCACACTTGAAACAAATCAGGCGATCAACAAGGAAAATGCATATTCAAGTCAGTTTACTAGCAGCTTCGACAACAACAGTTGACTCTATGTATAAACTAAAATCTGAGGGGTACTTCTGTTTGTAAAGAGCATGGGTAAAAGTGACATGACACTTGCTAGTAATGATACCAAAAAGCAACAGGGCCACACTCTATTCCGACCAGTCTCTAGAGAGATCAAGACATTTGCCATTAGACAGATATAATGAGAGAGCCTCACAGAATCAAGAACAAAGACAATTTGACTTCTCGTTTTTCAAAAAAGAATAGATATCAATACAGATATCAGAGATCATTTTTATTAGCTACTTCTCTTTTCCCTTTTTCCTCAAAAGAAAATACAAAAGCCTAATCTCAAAGGCATATAGCAAATTATAAAATCATGCATAGAGGAAATATTCATGTCACTGAACGTCTGTACAGGCTTGGTATGTACTGAGACCAAACTGAATTTCGAATCATGCATAGAGGAAATATTCATGTCATTGAACGTCTGTACAGGCTTGGTATGTACTGAGATCAAACTGAATTTCGAATCATGCATAGAGGAAATTCTGGTTAATGTGGCATATACTGAAACCAAATAGGAATAATTTGGTATGTATCGATACCAAACTGAATTTCGAATCAGTTTGATAGTTAACGAAATACAAATACAATATTATAAAGAAACTTTAATTTCTGACCATGCACATCCCTAATATCTGTTATCTGTCATCCTATATGTATTTACTACCACATGCATATATTAGTATGAAAAACTTTTAAACTTCTAATACCAAGATACACCAGTATGTACTTGAACTGAAAAAGGAATCCGACTCAGATTATTACACTGTATTTAAGTTGGGCTCCATTACATCCAGGAATTCATATTCGGATAGATGGACTCCAACTCGTTAAATCTTGATCACGTCCAGAACAAAATTGAACTGAAGATGCAATTGGGGGAGGGAGGGGAACCAAGACCTGCCTGTTGCACTTGTTCTTGCAGACGAGGAGGGGACACCTTGCCGCTGGAGCAGCCGGACCTGGTGAGGAGGGGACACCTTGCCGCCGGAGCAGCCGGACCTGGTGAGGAGGGGACACCTTGCCGCCAGAGCAGCCGGAGGGGACACTTGCCGCCGGAGCAGCCGGACCTGGTGAACCAAGACCTGTCAGAGAGA
>NC_041385.1:825894309-825896061 GCF_002162155.2 Triticum dicoccoides
GGGCGGCGGCGCGAGGAGAGGGGCGGGAGAGACAGGGGAGGCGCGGGGGGAAACATGGGAGGCGCGTGGGAGAGACAGTGGGGAGGGTCGATTTGGGCCAAAATGAGCTATGCGCGCGTCTATTTTCACCAAGTCCCGCGTTCATTATAAGCCTAGTGCAGAACGGTAAGCCTAGTGTCAAAGGAAAATACACGGTTTATAAAAATATTTTTTTCTTTTATTTCAATAAAAAAGTTTATTAGTTTTACTTTTAATAATTTATGCGTTTTCATTTTATTGTATCTTTATGATACTTATTATACTTTTCTTTTTATAATACTTTTTATTGTATTTTTATTTAATTGTTCTTATAAATGATAGCCTCTCCCCTTATTTCATTATTTCCACTCTTTAAAATATCGGCCAATATTCTGGTAAAAGATTGGGCGTGTTTGGAGCAGGCCTCACCTGTGGCTGCTTGTAAACAACAACATCTCCGATGTAGTCTCTGGGTACCGAGAGGGAACGAGTCGGGTTTGTGAAGGAAGTGCGGGCCTGGTTACTCTGTTTGCCTCGAAACTTCTCGTGCTATCAAAGGAGGCCATCGAATGACACATGTCAGGCCCCCGCATTTTTCGGACCCGCCTAGAATATTTGAGACATTTATTGCACAGCTAGGGTTTTGATGTCGGAAATTGCAGATCTACAAGGCGACACATGAAATCATGCCCAGAAGCGGCATGTAAACTCCTATGTAATGTCTTTGCGACATGCGTAGGCCTTTTGCAGACGAGGGAGGGGCAGGCCCAGCCACCGGGGAGGGCAAAATTACCTCGAGGCCATGCCTGATCCAACCGTTTAAATCCTTGGAAAATCGTATGATGCCGGAAATCCTCGGGAGCTGGCACGGTGTCATAACATGGCCCATGTAGGGTGTGGTAAAAGTTTGGGAGCGTTTCGAGTAGGGCTCACCTGCGACCGCTTGTAAACTACACCATCTCTGATGTAGTCTCTGGGTACCGAGAGGGAACGAGTCGGGTTTGTGAAGGAAGTGTGGGCCATGTTGCTCTGTTGGCCTCGAAACTTCTCGTGCTATCAAAGGAGGCCATCGAATGACACGTGTCAGGCCTCCGCATTTTTCGGACCCGCCTGGAATATTTGAGCCATTTATTGCATAGCTAGAGTTTTGGGGCCGGAAATTGCAGATCTACAAAGTGGCACATGAAATCATGCCCAGAAGCGGCATGTAAAGTCCTATGTGATGTCTTTACGACATGCGTAGGCCTCTTGCAGACGAGGGAGGGGTAGGCCCAGCCACCGGGGGGGGGGGCAAAATTACCTCGGCGCCATGCCTGATCCAACCGTTTAAATCCTCAAAAACTCGTACGATGCCAGAAATCCTCGGGGGCTGGTACGGTGTCATAACATGGGCCCTGTAGGGTGTGGTAAAAGTTTTGGCGTGTTTCGAGTAGGGATCACCTCCGGCTGCTTGTAAACTACACCATCTCCGCTGTAGTCTCTAGGTACCGAGAGGGAACGAGTCTGATTTGTAAAGGAAGTGTGGGCCATGTTGCTCCATTGGCATCGAAACTTATCGTGCTCTCAAAGGAGGCGACGAATGACATGTCTCAGGCCCCCGCAATTTTCGGACCCGCCTAGAATATTTGAGACATTTATTCCTCTACTAGGGTTTCGGCGCTGGAAATTGCAGATCTGCAAGGTGGCACATGAAATCATGCCCAGAAGCAGCATGAAAAGTCCTATGCGATGTCT
>NC_041385.1:825896328-825905901 GCF_002162155.2 Triticum dicoccoides
GGGGGCAAAATTACCTCGGCGCCATGCCTGATCCAACCGTTAAAGCCTCGAAAACTTGTATGATGCCGGAAATCCTCAGGAGCTGGCACGGTGTCATAACATGGCCCCTATAGGGTGTGGTAAAAGTTTGGGCATGTTTCGAGTAGGGATCACCTGCTGCTGCTTGTAAACTACACCATCTCCGATGTAGCCTCTATGTACCGAGAGGGAACAAGTTAGATTAGTGAAGGAAGTGTGGGCCCTGTTGCTCCATTGGCCTCGAAACTTCTCATGTTCTCAAAGGAGGCCATCGAATGACACGTGTCAGGCCCCCACATTTTTCGGACCCGCCTAGAATATTTTAGACATTTATTGCACTGCTAGGGTTTTCGACGCCGAAAATTGCAAATCTGCAAGGCGACACATGAAATCATGCCCAGAAGCGGCATGTAAAGTCCTATGTGATGTCTTTGCGACATCCGTAGGCCTTTTGCAGACGAGGGAGGGGCAGGCCCGACCACTAGGGGGGGGGGGCAAAATTACCTCGGCTCCATGCCTTACTTTGCGTTACCGAGTGCACGTGTCTTGACTCTGGACGAAGAGCAAAGCACTCGGCGTAGAGTGAAGTTTCAGTAGTTGCTTTTGCATGTCATCATAATATGGGTACGCTAGGAGGTCGAAAGTCATATAAATATTAAAGTGGCGTTAAATTTAGAGTTTCATAAATAAGACCCATGAAAAGTACTAGTCAACAGAAAATAGGGGAGAATAATAATACTAATTAAGTAGTAAATATAAATGCAATGAAAACCATCTTAAATCAATTTTGCATAACTGTTATGGGTTGAAAAAAAAATCCGCAAATATTTAAGCCTAGTGTTTTCATCAGACACACGGCTTATATGTCCTGTAAGCCGAGTGCTTGCCCGGGGCACACGGCTTATATGTCCTGTAAGCCGAGTGCTTGCCCGGGGCACACGGCTTATGTGTCCTGTAAGCCGAGTCCCTGCGTCGGACACACGGCTTACAGGATGCTCCGTGACGGCGCCGTCAGCCACGTCCGTTGCGGACACGTGGCAGTCTGTCTTTGCCGAGTGTGTGCTGGAAGCCGGGTGCTTTTTCGAGTAGATACCGTGTGGTACGTATAAGCCGAGAGTTTTTTTTTTGCAGCACTCGGCTTATAGGTTACCATAAGCCGAGTTCTTCCTGTTTGCCGGGTGTTTTGTTCCCTAGACTCGGCTTCGAGGTGCATAAGCCGGGTGCCCGAAAAATAGCACTCGGCTTATATGCTAACACACGGGAAAACCGAATTTTCCTGTAGTGTGTAGCTATCACCAAAAGTACCCTCAATCTGTTTTTCCGTCTACGTTCGCAAGTTCTGCCGAGAGACGATCAATTGATCTAGCTAGTCCGGCCAGTTCACGTACGTGTACGTGTGTGTGCAGCTTGAGAATCAGTCAAGCCACGTCTAGCTAGCTTTGCACTTCGTGTGCATAGTTCCTGGGTGGTTACTCTGGCGCCCCGGCCAATCGCCACCGGAGCGGCGACCTCGCCGGCGTTGGGCTCCACTGGATCCAGGTATTCCTGCCTGGGATCGGACGTCGGGTCCTCTGAAGAAGAGGAAGCGCCGGCGGTAGGAGTCCAGTTAGCTCTTGAGGTGCTGGGGGAGGAATAGGGGGCGGGGAGTGGAAAGCAGTGGCTCGCCGGAGGAAGAAGACCGAGGCCGAGATCGTTCAAGATTTCTGGAACGACGCCGGTTTTCCAACGCCGGAGTCGCGTTTCTGGGAGAATAGATCACCGTCGCCGCCGGGAATGACATTGAACGAGGGATCGGGGAGGGCTGGATCGCTGTCACCGCCGGAACCGATGCCCGTTGAACGCCCCGGCCAGAAGCCTTCCGCATCGCCTACTTGTCTGCGGGTGGCCCGTCCGCCGCGTATGGGGACATGGCGAGGTCCACTGCCCCCACGTAGAGTGACTCCTCCTCTGCTGGGGCAGTCCCTTGATTCAGCCACACGGAATGCATCTTCGGCGGGGCGGAGGGACTCGCCGGTGTCGGTCGGATCGCCGAGATCTGTAACTGAGCCGGTGACGCAGTCAAGGGCGATCTCTACGGACGTTCAAACTCCAATTGAGTCTTCGGGGATCGGGCCCATGCATGCAACGCTGGATCCAGGCCTGGAGTTTTCTTGGGCTTTTCTTCGACGACGTATGTGGGCTCTCTGGAATAACCCTATGTGGCAGCGATCAATCAATTCCACGCCTTCGACTGCAGCGCCGTCGTCCTCGTCTGCTGTCCCGCGGGCTTCCATCGTCGCCGCCAAGATCTCATTATCCTCGCCGACGCCGCACACGGCTCCAGTACAATCTCCCGGCGCCGGGGTTGTCCGTTCCTACGCATCAGTCGCGGCGGCGCATCAGCGCCCCATGGCGGGCGTGCCTCCTTCGGTGCGTGGTGCCTCCGTCTCGGGAGGGACGAACCCTCATCCTCATCCAGTCGTGGGGGTGACCTCCACTCCCTCGCGCCCTCCGGCTCATACGTCGGGCTTCTCCGGTCCGCCTCTTCTTCCGCGAGGACCGGCGCCGGTCTACAACTACGGTGGGAACGAACCCCCTAGCTATGGCCAAGCTGGGCACTATGCCCCGCCATACGGTCCGGCCGTCGCCGGTGCGCCAGTCTCTATGTATGGGACTTCGCCGGCCGGGATGTCCGTTCCTTCGCAGTTCCATCCCGGAGGGATTGTGGCACAACCAGTTCAAAAACATAAGAAGAAAAAGAAGCCGCATCAACAACAGTTTGCTGGGGGAGCTTTGCAACATGGTTATCACCCACCGACTCAGCACATGCAGGTTCCGCATCAACCTATACAACAACAACATGTGCAGTCTTATCAGCAGGGGCAATATCAGCAATTTATGCAGCAGCAGAACACTCAGGTGCCACAGTTGCCACAGGGGCTTACTACTGTCGATGTCCCTTCTCTGGGAGTTCCCGTGTCTGATGTGCAGGTGAATCCTACAGTGCCTAAGAACAAGGCTAAGAAAGGGGTTCGATGCTGGAAGTGTGCGGTGGATACGCATGCCGCGAAGGATTGCACAGTGCAGCATTACTGTTATATTTGTGACAAAATCGCTCATCCAACATTGCAATGCCCAGTTCTGAAACTCCCAAAGCCCAATGCTTTTGTCTCGCGAGTTGGTGCTGAGGAGACTTACTTTGCCCAGCTGCCAGATAGTGTGGTGAAGGATCATTTGGCGCCGACACAGACACCGATTGCCCATGTTCGTGTGAGTGGGTTGATGGTACCGGCGAGCATTGTCGAGAGTCAGTTTGCTAGAAGATGTCCGGTACATGATCAGTGGAAGTGGGAGGCTATTCAACACGGGTCCGATGCTTATCTCGTTAGCTTTCCTTCTTTCGAGGATTTTGACAGGGTTGATGGAATTCAGATGAACGTGCCGTCGGTTAATGCCCAGATGACTGTCACCGCATGGAGGTCGCAGGAGGTTCCACATAAGCTTGAGCTTCAACAGATTTGGCTCCATGTCGAGGGTGTTCCTCATACAGTGCGTCATTTTTGGGGTCTATGGGCCGTTGGTACTTTGATGGGCAAGACCTTAGATGTGGATCTCATTAGCCTGCGACGCCATGGTGTAGTCCGGATTCTCGTGGCTATGACCAACTCTCAGATTTTGTCTAAGGACAAGGATGATGCGGGGCCTTTTGTTGCAACAGATATGTTGGTTAAGCTCAAGGGCTACGCATTCACGTTCAGGAAGGAACCGGCTGGATACATTCCTGATCCTGACCTTGTCCCGTTTATCTGGAGACGCCAGGGTGATGATGCTGATGATGAGAGTGGCGCCAAGGAGAAGGACGATGTGATGGACACCTCAGAGCACACCGGGAACCCTTCCAATCATCCGTCTTCTGGTTCTGCTCCGGTGAATAAAATCCATGACACTCAAGTTCAACAACGTGTATTGCCGAGTGTGGTCTCTAGAGATGTGACGGGATGTGGTTCAGTGCTCTTAGCGCAGGAGTCTGCCTCGCCTTCTTTGCCACGGGCTGTCGTTGTGTCGCAGCTGTCGTCGCCTTCTCGGACTGCAACGTCGTCGCCCGCTGCCCTCCAATCGGTGCAGGTAACCGGCGGCTCAGCGGGACGCCCGGACTCTTCACCTGCTGAGGTGGCGCCGCAGCCGCCGCCGTCGACGCGGACGGCGCCGTGGTAGACGGCTGTCTCCAAGCCGGTGCAGGCAGCCGGAGTTTCAGCGGGGCGCCCTATAGCGTCTTCAACTAGCAGGCATCCAGCGGCTCGGGTAGGGCCAACCCAGCATGCACCTCAGTTGGAGCCGTGCATGCATGCTTCGAGTGTGCTGGGACACAAAGAGCTGGCCTCGGGTATGCACCCATGCAACACTACACATTCAACTGTTATTCGATCTTCATCGGAGCCCGATGCGTCCGTGGCTGCTCAACAATTTCTAATGAAGCCAAACGTGTGCGTCTCACCCATGCACGCACCACCTGTGGTCCCGCCTCCAGACACGCCATCTTCGGCGGCGGCGTTGAGTTTATCGGTGGTCGTGACTGCCGGAGAGGGGGTTGCTACTACACCCTCATCCCCTCCTCCGGTGGAAGTTCCTACACGTCTTTCTTCATCGGAGGTAACACCCACACGTCGCAGTGCCCGTCATGCGGTGGCCGACGATGGAACGACGGACACCGACGAAGACTCTTTGGCCAAGGCTATGCGGCGTAAAGCTGTGCAGAAGCTTGACAACCAAGGTACTTCGTCATCACCCAAATCATTTTTGTCTTTTTCTACTACATCCATCGTTGCTAAGTTGAATAATGTGGGTGTTAGTCTAGGAAATAATGAGAATGATATTTCTGTTTCCACAAACGCATTGAGACATTTGGAATATGACCGATTAAAGGTCACTCCACGAGTTTCTAGCAAATCTGTTACCTCTCATCTAGATGAGGAGGAGCTGCATGCCACATCAGATGGTCAGCTACTCGCTCATGTAGTAGGGGAGGTTTCGGACGTGGGCTTGGAGGAACCCGGGCTTAGTTCATTGATTGAGCTTACAGCTTCCGGTCGTAAATCCAAGTCCGACCGTTCGAAAAAAGGCCGTAAACCCTCTAAGAGGGTGAAATTTTCTAAATCTCCTATTGTTTCCTCATGAATGGCATGTTCTTTAATAGCAGAGGTCTTGGTGACTTGGCTAAACATCTATTCATTGCGGAGTGTAATAGGGAGTACAATTTAGACTTTCTGGCTTTATCCGAAATGGGGAGACGTGATTTCTCAGCAAGTCTGCTTGACCGCCTGTCTGGTGGGATAGACTATAATTGGATTTGACGACCACCTCGAGGTTGTTCTGGGGGTATTTTACTTGGCATTAACACAGGGACTATGGATGTTCTGGCTAGTTCGTATGGAGAGTTTCATATTAAACTCCATATCCGAAACAAAGCTGACAACTTCACATGGACCCTCGTCGCCGTGTATGGGGCAGCCCAGGATGAGCTCAAGGCCATTTTTCTCCGTGAACTGGTTAACCTGGCGAAAGATAATCCCTACCCCATTCTTATTGGTGGGGATTTTAACTTGCTACGATTTCCAAATGAGAAAAGCCGAGGTAGGTTTGATAATCATTGGCCTTTCCTTTTCAACGCTGTCATTGACAGTCTAGATTTGCGAGAGGTTTCCACGATTGGAAGACAATTCACTTGGGTGAATAGTCTTCCGGAGCCGACATATGAGAAACTAGACCGCGTTTTAATGGATACCGACTGGGAATGCAAATTTCCAATGGTTTCTGTTCGCGCTCTTCCTCGTATAGAGGCTATTTCTGACCATGCGCCCATTCTCTTAATCACTGGATTACCTCGACCACAGCACCGACGCAGATTCAAGTTTGAACTGGGTTGGTTGCATCGGGATGGATTCCATGAAATGGTCAAGGAGGTGTGGAATAAACCGGTTGCCGGGCTTACCCCAATACACATATGGAACAACAAAATGCGTGCATTACGTAAGTTCCTTGGTGGATGGGCTAGGCACACAACGGGTATCCTCAAAAAGGAAAAGCTCCGTCTTTCATCTCTTATTGATGATTTAGAAGCTCTGGCAGAGATTAGACCTCTCTCTGACATCAAAATAGAGATCAAGAGTCAATCAAATGCCCAGTTAGCTCGCATGTTGCGCGAGGAGGAACTCAAGTGGTACCAACATTCAAACTCCCCGTTTATCCTGAAAGGTGATTCGAATACGAGATTTTTCCATGGTGTCGCTAATGGTAGACATCGGAAGAAACTTATTCATTCCCTACAACAGGAGGAGGGCACGATTGAAGGGCATGAGCAACTTAAGTCTTATATTACTAGTTACTATAAAAATCTATTCGGAACCACTGAGGAAGGAAACTTCTCGATGGATGAGTCTCGAACAGATGACATCCCCCAGGTTTCTGATGCGGAAAATAGCCTTCTAACATCTCCATTTTCCGAGGAGGAAGTTAGAAAGGCGGTTTTCCTAATGGAGCATAACAAAGCACCGGGTCCTGATGGTTTTCCCGCTGAGTTCTACCAGATTTTTTGGGAGGTCATCAAACAAGATTTCCTACTCTTGTTTGGATGCCTTCACGCTGGCCAACTAGAGTTGTTCCGTTTAAACTTCGGTGAAATTATTTTATTACCTAAGGTTAATGAGGCTGAAAGGATACAACAATATCGTCCAATTTGCCTCCTTAATGTTAGTTTTAAAATATTCACCAAGGTAGCAACGATTAGGCTAAATTCGGTTGCTGAACATGTGGTTCGTCCTTCTCAAACTGCTTTCATGCGAGGTAGAAACATCCTAGATGGGATTGTTGTCCTTCATGAAACAGTTCACGAATTGCATCGGAAAGAGCTGAATGGGGTGGTTCTTAAAATCGACTTTGAAAAAGCTTATGACAAAGTCAAGTGGTCTTTTCTTCAACAGACTCTCAGAATGAAAGGTTTTTCTGCTGAGTGGCACGCTATGATCCATAGTTTCGTTTCTGGAGGTAGTGTTGCCATTAAAGTCAATGATGACGTTGGCAACTATTTCCAAACAAAGAAAGGATTGCGACAAGGTGACTCAATATCGCCCATGCTATTCAATATAGTGGCTGATATGTTAGCGGTCATGATTGAGCATGCCAAGGTTGATGGCCAAATTGATGGGGTAGTGCATCATCTAGTGGATGGTGGCCTATCTATCCTCCAATATGCCGACGATACGATTCTCTTTATGGATCATGACCTCAAGAAAGCAAGAAATCTGAAATTAATTTTATCAGCATTCGAGCAACTCTCAGGGCTTAAGATCAATTTCCATAAAAATGAACTGTTTTGCTTTGGTGAGGCTCAAGACGAGGCCCATCTGTATGCTGAGCTTTTCAGATGCGGATTGGGCCAGTTTCCGATCACTTATTTGGGGATACCGATACATTATCGGAGACTCACAAATGCTGAATGGAAACACGTCGAGGAGAGACTACAAAAAAGACTTAGTAGTTGGAAAGGTAAATTGCTATCTCTGGGTGGAAGGTTGGTCCTCATAAATTCAGTACTAAGTAACATGGTACTATATATGATTTCCTTCTTCCAATTGCCGAAAGGAGTATTACATAGATTGGATTACTTCCGATCGAGATTCTTTTGGCAAGGAGATAGCAAGAGAAAAAAATATCGACTGGCTAAATGGAGTGTGGTTTGCCGTCCCAAGGACCAAGGCGGGTTGGGCATTCTTGACCTTGAGGTTAAGAACAGGGCCCTCCTCGGCAAATGGTTGTTTAAGTTGTTGACGGAAGATGGTGTATGGCAAACCCTTCTAAGGAGAAAATATGTGGGTTCTAAGGCGGTATCCCAAGTATACTGGAAGCCTGGGGACTCTCATTTTTGGGCCGGAGTAATGGCAACGAAGAAATATTTCTTCCGCTATGGTTCCTTCTCAATTAAGGATGGCTCGGAAATTAGATTCTGGGAGGATAAGTGGCTAGGTAGTGCTACTCTCCGGGAACAATATCCAGCTCTGTACAATATTGTGCGTCACAAGGGCGATACTATTGCCAAGGTTTTGGAATCATTTCCGCCAAATGTGACGTTCAGAAGGGATTTAATTGGACCTAGACTCCAATCGTGGAACATACTGCTCCAACGGTTAACCACGGTACAGTTGTCACAAGGGTCCGATATCTTTCGTTGGAACCTACATGGGAATGGGCAATTCTCAGTGGAGTCTATGTATAGAGCTCTGATCCAGTCAGATGTGCCAGTTGATAATAATAAGAAGATCTGGAAGATGAAGATACCCCTTAAGAATAAAATCTTTGCGTGGTATCTTCGTCGCGGAGTCATTCTTACTAAAGATAACCTTATTAAGAGGAATTGGCATGGAAGTACGCAATGTGTATTTTGTCCGCATGATGAGACAATAAAACATTTGTTCTTTCATTGTAAATTGGCTCGTTCTATATGGTCAGTCATCCAGATAGCTTCTGGCTTGTATCTTCCGTGTAGTGTTGCTAATATATTTGGCAACTGGTTACATGGGATTGATCACAAGTTTAGAATTCTCCTCAGGGTGGGAGCGCTTGCCGTGATTTGGTCGCTTTGGCTATGTAGAAATGATAAGGTTTTTAATGATAAAAGTACTTCCGTTATGCAGGTTATCTACAGATGTACCGGGACACTTCGTTTATGGTCCTCTCTACAGTGAGTGGAGAATCGAGACCTGTTTACGGAGGTGTGTACACGATTGAAGGTTGCGGCGAGGGATACTTTTACCCAACATGGGTGGCAGCATGATCTTAGGATTGGGCCTCCTACCATTTAAGTGTCATCCAAATATTCATCTTTGTATTTCGCCTTCTTTTATTTTGGCTTATCGTGACGACTTTGTTGGCTGTGTGCATCTTAGTTATGCAGAGGCCGGGTGTAATGCTTACACCTTTTAAGTAATAAAGCGCCCCTTTTCGAAAAGTTCCTGGGTGGTTTTGATCTAGCGTTCAAAAGCCAACAAAACTCGCCTATCGCTGGCCTTGACATGGACGACCGTCGACAACCTATCTGCCCTCTATGCAGCTATCCTCACATCGAATCAGTTTCCCCTGACGCACGCTATGTGCAGATGGCGAACTTGACCGACGCATCGAGCTTCTCCATGGTTCAAGCTCCGGAAGCGGCTTCCAATCCTTGGCCAATAATGTGTCACCTGGTTGTGGTGCATCCTACAAGCACGGACACGGCACCCTGTGGGCGTTGCAGAGGCCACAGTGGCAACAGCCATGCATGGCAAACACAATGGAGTCGACTGCGGCGCTCACCTTACCCCGAGAGTGGTTTTTCAAAGCTCGAGCTGCATGGTACCTGCACGAACATTAAAATAAAAAAATAGTAAAACAATCAAAACATTCTGAAACTTTGTGGGATTGATTATGACAAAATGTTGTAGGTGCTTGCATATTTCTGTGTCCAAATAACATTCTAGGAGCTCATACAGAAAATAACAAAATTGATGCTCAAACTTGTGTGCACTGTTGAGTAGAAGTTGTTTT
>NC_041385.1:825906172-825918466 GCF_002162155.2 Triticum dicoccoides
ATATCATATGGACGACAAACTTTGCAAGCACACAAGACATTTGGTCATAAACGTTGTCACAAAATTTCAGAATTGTTGATTTTTCTTTACTATTTTTATTTTACTGTTCATGAAGGTACCAGGGAATTCGAGCTACACTACACTTTTTTTGACTTTACCCCTCGTACAAGGCTACAACAACGATATAGGTTGGTGTACTGAGTACAACAATAATGGGGCCTCACATGTCAAGTCGGGGCACTCCGTCATGGAGTGTTGTTACCGCTTTACCGACAACTAGATCCTGGCCGAAAAGACCTCCGGCTCCGCCAACACGGCAACACCTCCTCCAGAGTCCAGGCAGGGTTAAAACTTTCTCTGAAATTTCACATATTTTGATGGGGTCCAAACTACTTGTAACCCCGTAATTTCTAGAAATTCAACCTAATATTTAACCTAGGTTAAATTTTTATTGAATTCTAAAAGCTCAAAAACCGAAAGAATTTCTGAAATATGTGAAATTTTCGAAATTTCACATATGATGTCTGGAAGTTTTCTGTTTCCGAAATTAAAAAACTTGCCTCCAGAAGATTAAAATCTGCGATAACTATCGCGCCAATGATCAAGTCTACACTACCGATGGGTCAGATATGACGAGTGGATTAGAATCTTCTAGATGTCTTTTGTATCACAGTTAGGGTTGAGATAAAGCCTAAACTGTTCAAGTTGTTATCTCCATCTTCTCAATTTCCTACATCATCCCCTTGTTAGAGTCTGAACCGAAATGGAGCTCTCCCGTTCGTTTGGATTTTGGACCGTCGGATTGGGTGTCCAAACGAATTTTGGCCGTTGGATCGTGAGATGGATCGATCCCGGCCGTTGGATCTCAGACGAAATGATACGGCCGTCGGATCGAGGCTGTGTCCTCCAGTTCATGCCACCGCCTATAATTACCGTGCCCCACCAAGGGCATTCTCGTCTTTTCACCCGCTGACGTATAAAAGGCAGCAGCCCGTGTCTAACCCTAGCCGCCGCTCCTCCCGCATCCTCTTCCTCTCCTCCCGCACTTGCGCCGCTCCTCTTCCTCCACGCCATGGCTCCCCGCCCTCTTCCTCACGCCGCCTTCTCTGGCTCCTCTTCTTCCTTTGCCTCATGCCTCATCCCCGCTCCTCGTTCCACCGTCTCATGCTCCTCCCGCAGGGCCGCCGTCTCTCAATCCGGCGTCTCACCTGGCGGAGCAAAACTGCGGATCTGTCACTTCTCTCCTCGCCGGTCAGAAGGAGCAATGAGACCGGAGCTGGGGAGAGCCGGAGCAGGGGCAAGCAGCAGCAGGGGGCGGGCTCCCGCTGAGGCAGGTGGAGATGCAGGGAGAGAAGGAAGCCGGCGGCAGGGGAAAAAACATGCAAGGTCTGGTTCATCATGGAGAACACCCTCCTTCGACTCTTCTTCTTAGACCATGGATCCCTGGTACGTCCCATATTCTCTATCCAGCATCTACTAACTTGCTCCTAACAATTTAGAGTTTTAGACGTTGAAGGCTTCTTGTGAAAAGGAAGTGCTCCAGACTGCCTGTAGTTCATTTTTTTGTGAACTCGTGATGATTTCTTAAAGGATTTGCTGAGATTGGTGAAGGCAGTTGGAAAGAATATGGGATGCGTAAATTACAAGCAGAAAATGGTTAGCTTCCAACAGCGGGTCCTTCTCTCCTTGCCATTCAGGTTAGTACACGCCTCCTCTTCTTGTTTGTAACATGTTTGATGAAATGCGTGTGTGCTAATGTTTACTCTACAGTTCAGATTGTTCATCTCATTCGTCCTGCTGCTTTGGCTCGATCGCATGTTTCTCCTTGCTAGCTCTGGGTAAATAGCTTGTTCTTTGGCTTCTCTGACAGCGAGCCACTGACTTATTGGAAATAATACATACCAATGTATGCGGTCCGATGAGTGTTGAGGCTCGCGGCGGATATCGATATTTTCTGACCTTCACAAATGATTTGAGCAGATATGGGTATATCTACTTGATGAAACACAAGTCTGAAACATTTGGATAGTTGAAATAATTTCATAGTGAAGTGAAGAATCATCATAACAAGAAAATAAAGTTTCTACGGTCTGATCGCGGAGGAGAATATTTGAGTTACGAGTTTGGCCTTCATTTAAAACAATATGGAATAGTTTCACAACTCACGCCACCTGGAACACCACAGCGTAATGATGTGTCCGAATGTCGTAACCGTACTTTATTAGATATGGTGCGATCAGTGATGTCTCTTACCGATTTACCACTATTTTTTGGGGGTTATGCATTAGAGACAGCTGCATTCACGTTAAATAGGGCACTGTCTAATTCCATTGAGACGACACCGTATGAACTATGGTTTGCCAAGAAACCTAAGCTGTCGTTTCTTAAATTTTGGGGTTGCGATGCTTATGTGAAAAAGCTTCAGCCTGATAAGCTCGAACCCAAATTGGAGAAGTGCGTCTTCATAGGATACCCAAAAGAAACTGTTGGGTACGCCTTCTATCACAGATCTGAAGGCAAGATCTTTGTTGCTAAGAATGGATCCTTTCTAGAGAAGGAGTTTCTCTCAAAAGAAGTGAGTGGGAGGAAAGTAGAACTTGATGAGGTAAATGTACCTTCTCTCGAATTGGAAAGTAGCTCATCACAGAAAACCGTTCCCATGATGCCTACACCAACTAGAGAGGAAGCTAACGATAATGATCATGAAACTTCAGATCAAGTTACTACTGAACCTCGTAGGTCAACCAGAGCATGTTCCGCACCAGAGTGGTACAGTAATCCTGTTCTAGAAGTCATGTTACTAGACCATGACGAACCTATGAACTATGAGGAAGCGATGATGAGCCCAGATTCCGTAAAATGGCTTCAGGCCATGAAATATGAGATAGGATCCATGTATGAGAACAAAGTATGGACTTTGGTTGACTTGCCCGATGATCGGCAAGCCATAGAGAATAAATGGATCTTCAAGAAGAAGACTGACGTTGATGGTAATGTTACTGTCTACAAAGCTCGACTTGTTGCGAAAGGTTTTCGACAAGTCCGAGGAGTTGACTACGATGATACCTTCTCACCCATAGTGATGCTTAAGTATGTCCGAATCATGTTAGCAATTGCCGCATTTTATGATTATGAAATCTGGCAAATGGATGTCAAAATTACATTCCTTAATGGATTTATTAAAGAAGAGTTGTATATGATGCAACCAGAAGGTTTTGTCAATCCTAAAGGTGCTAACAAAGTGTGCAAGCTCCAGCGGTCCATTTATGGACTGGTGCAAGCATCTCGGAGTTGGAATATACGCTTTGATGAGGTGATCAAAGCACATGGTTTTATACAGACTTTTGGAGAAGCTTGTATTTACAAGAATGTGAGTGGGAGCTCTGTGGCATTTCTAATATTATATATGGATGACATATTATTGATTGGAAATGATATAGAATTTCTAGATAACATAAAAGGATACTTGAATAAGAGTTTTTCAATGAAAGACCTCGGTGAAGCTGCTTATATATTGGGCATCAAGATCTATAGAGATAGATCAAGATGCTTAATTGGACTTTCACAAAGCACATACCTTGATAAAGTTTTGAAGAAGTTCAAAATGGACCAGTCAAAGAAAGGGTTCTTGCCTGTGTTACAAGGTGTGAAGTTGAGTCAGACTCAATGCCCGACCACTGCAGAAGATAGAGAGAAAATGAAAGTCATTCTCTATGCCTCAGCCATAGGTTCTATCATGTATGCAATGCTGTGTACCAGACCTGATGTGTGCCTTGCTATAAGTCTAGCAGGGAGGTACCAAAGTAATCTAGGAGTGGATCACTGGATAGCGGTCAAGAACATCCTGAAATACCTGAAAAGGACTAAGGATATATTTCTTGTTTATGGAGGTGACAAAGAGCTCGTCATAAATGGTTATGTCGATGCTAGTTTTGATACTGATCCAGATGACTCTAAGTCACAAACCGGGTACGTATTTATATTGAATGGTGGAGCTGTCAGTTGGTGCAGTTCCAAGCAAAGTGTCGTGTCGGGATCTACATGTGAAGCGGACTACATAGCTGCTTTGGAAGCAATGAATGAAGAAGTATGGATGAAGGAGTTCATATCTGATCTTGGTGTAATACCTAGTGCATCGGGTCCAATGAAAATCTTTTGTGACAATACTGGAACAATTGCCTTGGTGAAGGAATCCAGATTTCACAAAAGAACCAAACACATCAAGAGACGCTTCAACTCCATCCATGATCAAGTCAAGGAGGGAGACATAGAGAATTGCAAAATACATACGGATCTGAATGTGGCAGATCCGTTGACTATGCCTCTTCCACGAGCAAAACATGATCGGCACCAAGACTCCATGGGTGTTAGAATAATTACAATGTAATCTAGATTACCAACTCTAGTGCAAGTGGGAGACTGAAGGAAATATGCCCTAGAGGCAATAATAAAGTTGTTATTTGTATTTCCTATATCATGATAAATGTTTATTATTCATGCTAGAATTGTATTAACCGGAAACTTGATACATGTGTGGATACATAGACAAAACACAGTGTCCCTAATAAGCCTCTACTAGACTAGCTCATTAATCAAAGATGGTTAAGTTTCCTAAGCAAAGACATGTGTTGTCATTTGATGAACGGGATCACATCATTAGGAGACTGATGTGATGGACAAGACCCATCCATTAGCTTAGCATAATGATTGTTAAGTTTTATTGCTATTGCTTTCTTCATGTCATATACACACTACTAGGGAAAATCCTAGTAGTAGTGCGGGCGCGCGGGCTACTACTACGGCGCTACAGCTAACTTATAGTAGTAGCGCGGGCGCGCCCGCGCTACTACTACCTCTGTTAGTAGTAGAGTGGGTGCCACCCGCGCCGCTACTATTAATTTCAAAAACAAAAAAATTCTCGATGCCGTGCATGATGTCAATGGCAGCAATGGTTCGATCCAGCGGCATCAGTGGTCGCCGGAGCTGCGGAAGGGCAGCGGCAGACCAGATCCAACGCCGATGGGTGTAGAGGGCCCGGATCCATGGCCGAGCAAGGCGACGGTGTGGGGCGCCTCTTCGTAGCCAAGCCAGCAAGCTCCTGGTCGTCCATGGCGAGGACCTGCATGGGCAAGGACATTGGAGGGTGAGTCAAACAAGAGGAAGAGAGAGAGAAAAGAAAAACGACGAAGAGGGAAGGAGATGGAGGTAGCAGCGGGGTTGGTCGCCGGTGGTGAGGTGCTCCGGCGTGGTGGCATGTCGATGCGGGGAAGACCGGTGACTCCGTGACACCGGCGACGCGAGGCGGCTACCTCTTTTGGCGCCATGGAGGAGGAGGCGCGCATGCATAGGAGGTCCATGCGAGAGCCTATGGAGAGAGAGGGGGAGAGTGACGTGGGAGAGGAAGGATTTGGGGGGGAGAGATGGGGATTTCAAGGCTCTTCAAAAACCATGTAGTTAGTAGCAGTGTGGGTTTATAGCCCTCGCTACTACTATCAACTTAGTAGTAGCGCGGGTTTATACCCCTCGCTATTACTATGGCATGTCCCAGGAGGGCACAATAGAGAACGCTTAGTAGTAGCGAGGGGTAAAAACTCGCGCTACAACTATCAACTTACTAGTAGCGAGGGGTAAAAACCCATGCTACTAGTAAGTAGCAGTAGCGAGGGGTATAAACCGCGCTACTAGTAAGCGTCTGCCTATAAGCTTTTCCCTAGTAGTGACAAATTCCTCGGACTATGAGATTATGCAACTCTCGGATACCGGAGGAATACCTTGTGTGCTATCAAACATCACAAAGTAACTGGGTGATTATAAAGATGCTCTACACGTATCTCCGAAGGTGTTTGTTGGGTTGGCATAGATTGAGATTAGGATTTGTCACTCCGAGTATCGGAGAGGTATCTCTGGGCCCTCTCAGTAATGCACATCACAACAAGCCTTGCAAGCAATGTGACTAATGAGTTAGTTGCAGGATGATGTATTACGGAATGAGTAAATACAATTGCCGGTAACGAGATTGAACTAGGTATGAAGATACCGACGATCGAATCTCGGGCAAGTAACTTACCGATGACAAAGGGAATAACGTATGTTGTCATTACGGTACGACCGATAAAGATCTTCATAGAATATGTGGGAACCAATATGAGCATCCAGATTTCGCTGTTGGTTACTGACCGGAGAGGTGTCTCGGTCATGTCTACATAGTTCTCGAACCCGTAGGGTCCGCACGCTTAACCTTTGATGACGATTTTGTATTATATGAGTTATGTGATTTGGTGACCGAATGTTGTTCGGAGTCTTGTATGAGATCACAGACATGACGAGAAGTCTCGAAATGGTCGAGAGGTAAAGATTGATATATAGGACGATGGTATTCGGACACCAGAAGTGTCCCGGGGGTACCGGGTACATATCGGGTCACCGGAAGGGGTTTCGGGCATCCCCCCGGGAACTACATGGGCCTAATGGGCCAAGAAGGGGACGGACCAGCCCCTATGGGGCTAGTGCGCCCCATGTAGGCCGAAATAGAGGGGGGGAGTAAAGAGGAGAAGAGAGAAAGGATGGGAGGGATTCGGCCTCCCCCTTCCTTCTCTCCTCCCTTCTACTTCCTTTCCCCTCCGGGAAATATGGTAGGGGGGGGCGAATAGGATTAGGGCCCCAAGTAGGATTCCTCCTACTTGGGCGCCCCCTTGGCTGCCCCCTCTCCCTCAAACCTATATATATGAGGGGGGGAGGCGCCTAGAACACACAACAACATTTGTTAGCCGTGAACGGCGCCTCCCTCCATAGATTACACCTCCAGTCATATCTTCGTAGTGCTTAGGCGAAGCCTGTTGGGGAACGTAGTAATTCAAAAAAATTACTATGATCACGCAAGATCTATCTAGAAGATGCATAGCAATGAGACGAGAGAGTGTGTCGACGTACCCTTGTAGACGGAAAGCGGAAGCGTTTAGTAACGCGGTTGATGTAGTCGAACGTCTTCACAATCCAACCGATCCAAATACCGAACGTACGGCACCTCTGTGTTCAGCACACGTTCAACATGATGACGTCCCTCGAGCTCTTGATCTAGTTGAGGACGAGGGAGAGTTCCGTCAGCACGACGGCATGGTGACGGTGATGATGAAGTTACCGGCGTAGGGCTTCGCCTAAGCACTACGACGATATGACCGAGGTGTTAAACTGTGGAGGGGGGCACCGCACACAGCTAACACAATTGATCTTGTGTGTTCTCGGGTGCCCCCTGCCTCCGTATATAAAGGAGGAGAGGCGGAGGCCGACCGGCCCCTGTAGGGCGCGCCAGAGAGAGGAGTCCTACTAGGACTCCAAGTCCTAGTAGGATTCTACTTGGTGGAAGGGGGGAAGAAGGAAGGGAGAGTGAGAGGGAGAGGGAAAGGGGGCCGCGCCACCTCCCCTAATCCTATTCGGACTCCCCAAGGGGCGGGGCCGCCACCTCCTCGTGGCCTGCCCTCTCTCTCCCCGAAGGCCCATGTTGGCCCATTACTTCCCCAGGGGTTCCGGTAACCCTTCCGGCACTCCGATAATTACCCGGTACCTCTCGGAACTCATCCGGTGTCCGAATAACATCGTCCAACATATCATTCTTTATGTCTCGACCATTTCTAGACTCCTCATCATGTCCATGATTTCATCCGGGACTCCTAACAAACTTAGGTTATCAAATCACATAACTCATAATACAAATCTTCATCGAACGTTAAGCGTGCGAACCCTATGGGTTTGAGAACTATGTAGACATGACCGAGACACATCTCCAGTCAATAACTAATAGTGGAACCTGGATGCTCATATTGGCTCCTACATATTCTACGAAGATCTTTATCGGTCAAACCGCATAACAACATACGTTGTTCCCTTTGTCATCAGTATGTTACTTGCCCGAGATTCAATCATCGGTATCTTCATACCTAGTTCAATCTCGTTACCGGAAAGTCTCTTTACTCGTTTCGTATTGCATCAGCCCGCAACTAACTCATTACTCACATTGCTTGCAAGGCTTATAGTGATGTGAATTATCGAGAGGGCCCTGAGATACCTCCCCGATACACGGAGTGACAAATCCTAATCTTGATCTATGCCAACCCAACAAACACCTTCGGAGACACCTGTAGAGCATCTTTATAATCACCCAGTTACGTTGTGACGTTTGATAGCACACAAGGTGTTCCTCCGGTATTCGGGAGTTGCATAATCTCATAGTCAGAGGAACATGTATAAGTCTTGAAGAAAGCAATAGCAATAAAACTATACAATCATTATGCTAAGCTAACAGATGGGTCTTGTCCATCACATCATTCTCTAATGATGTGATCCCGTTCATCAAATGACAACACATGTCTATGGTTAGGAAACTTAACCATCTTTGATTAACGAGCTAGTCAAGTAGAGGCATACTAGGGACACTCTATTTGTCTATGTATTCACACATGTACTAAGTTTCCGGTTAATAAAATTCTAGCATGAATAATAAACATTTATCATGATATAAGGAAATATAAATAACAACTTATTGCCTCTAGGGCATATTTCCTTCAAAGCCCTGCGCGGATTAGTTCACCATCACCGTCACCACGCCGTCGTGCTGACGAAACTCTCCCTCGACACTTTGCTGGATCAAGAGTTTGAGGGACGTCATCGAGCTGAACATGTGCAGAAATCAGAGGTGCCGTACGTTCGGTGCTTGATTGGTCGGAACGAGAATAAGTTCGACTACATCAATCGCATTGTCAAACGGTTCCGCTTTCGGTCTACGAGGGTACGTGGACACACTCTCCCCCTCCCGTTTCTATGCATCTCCTAGATAGATCTTGTGTGAGCGTAGGAATTTTTTTGAAATTGCATGCTATGTTTCCCGACATACTGCATTTCATATAGAGTGTTATCATGTGCTTCATGTTTCATATACTCGTTGGGAAATTTTTACATTATAGAACAATGCTTGTATATTCCAATGACGAGCTTCCTAAAATTCTCTAGGTCCTCGAAAGTAAGCAAGTTGGATGCATACACCACTAGTCCATTATGAGATGTTTCATACAGTTATAGCTCTAGTGCGTTCATTGCATGACTATCCCTACTCCTTGCATTAACATCAGTTATAATGCCTCACCACTGCCTAATGATCATTTGCGTTGATGCTTGACTTCTCATAAACCTCCATCATCATTCTCTTTTTCCATTAAGTGCTAAGATCGAGGCTCGCTGTCAAGTGTTGCATAAGTGTTAAGTAGTTGAAGCAAGAAGATTATGTGCTTAATGTGCTTGGTTGATCCTTGGCTGCTTTGTGATAAGATTGCCATTATATGATACAAACCAGGTGACACATTGTTTTCAATATAACCTGACATTCTTTCTTAATCTATGGCTTTGGGAACAGTGATTGATACAATTGTTCCATGAAAATTAATAGTAAATTTATTTGCATATTTTGATGTTAATTGCTTGTTATAATTTATGGACTATTGCATTGCATCACTATTCATATAAGTGAGAATTACATCAGACTGATTGTGTTCATATAAGGTAGCATTCACAATAAAAAAATTAATTGTTTATCATCTACCTACTCGGTACTCGAGGACGAATAGAGATTAAGCTTAGGGATGCTGATACGTCCTAGAGGTATCTATAATTTTTGCTTGTTTTATGCTACAGTTATATCATTTTTGGCATAGTTTTGGCGCCATTTTTTCTAGACTAACCATTAGTTGTTATTTTCTTTCATTTTTGAAATTTTTAGACAAAGAAAAAAAATTTAAGAAAACATATGGCGCGAAGTTAATAGGTTAGTAAATTTTGAGTTAAAATACTGGATTGTTTTCTCTCCCTTGCTTCTCAGTACGAAGATCATATGAGCTGCCCTACATGATTGTGATCCATTTGATGTAATCTGTTGGTGTGTTTGTTGCAGTGTGATGAATTGTGACTTTATGATCAGAACTATCAATGATTTCTTTTGATACCTATTTGGTTTCTTTGCTGCATAATTCTTATTCATACATGCTCTCGGGTCTATTTTTCTTTCTTTGGCCAAGTTTGGTGAGTGGTCTCCAAGAGGGAGTTGAGTATGATGGATGTGTTCAGCCTTGCAATTAATCTACCATAGTGAGAGTAAGTCCAAAAGACTTGTATTGTGTTGTTTCCACTAGGGATAAAAAAGATGACCGTGTAGTTGTCCTTTGAACGTAGGGTGAAGAAAATACATCATCTATTTATGTCATCATACTTAATGCATATACTTTGTTTTATTACTTAATACTTTAAGATGCATGCTGGATACCGATATTGGGTGGAGTATTAGCTATGGATGCAATTTAATAACACTTTATAGATGCTTGGGCATGATGCTCTTATATAGTTATGACATGTATAGTCATAGTCATAAAAACTACAACTAATCGACACACAACTGTAATTTGTTCACCACATAATGCTATATTTTGGAGAGAAACCATTAGTGAACATATGGACCCCGACCCATTCTTCTTCTGATTTCTTCCGACCTCGATCAACACTCTCTTGTACAATTTTTTTGCTTTTACTTCTCCGTTGCAATTAGCCTTCCATATACACTTGCATTCAATCTTTATAACTGGCAAGGATCATGAGACTGACAACCTCAATAGTTTCATTGCGGGCCAAGGCAGTTTTGTATTTGTGTGTGCACGTACCTATCATTGGCTGCTTTGCAAATTCCTACTGGTTCGATAGACCTTAACATCATCCACTTTCAGGGGAATTTGGTATAAACTCTTACACTTGGGGGCACGAAAGAAATCCATCAGTGTTTTGACATTCGTGGAGACTTCAAGAAGTGCTACCATGCCAAAGAGGCTATGAAAGAAAGGAAAAGGATTGATGATATTGCCAGCCATAAGCCCGTCATAAGCTTACAATGGGAAGATTTGTTGATGATTACCAAGATGGTGATTGAATTCATAAAATAATATCTATAAACTCAAAGGTAGGTCTTCGAGTGCTGCTCACAATATGTGCATGGTGGCGATTCTTTCTAGATTCTATTCACCGATGTTGGGTTGTACTGCAGTATTTATAAACTTCAAAAGGCAAAATTTGGCCTTCTAGGGCTGATGGCAACACCTAATGTTATAAAGGTGTGCAAGCATTCACCCGAACAATAATCACCTATGTGGGGATGAACTTTTAGTTCCGCTGCATGATCTTCGGGAACCTCTTAATTTGGCAAAGGTTGACATCTACCCTCTTATTATTTTTATGGTGGAGAACCACAAACAAAATCTTATTATAGTTTTAAATTACAATTAAAAATTGGTGATGACATAACATTGCTAATGAATAGTAACAGTGTGGGTATTTTTTTGCCATGTAACAATGTTAGCATTTAGGTTATTTTAATGTATCTCATTTCGAATATTACTCAACTAAATACAATTTTTTTTCAATAGAACTTATAAAAGTCATTTTCTTTCGGTACAATCGCATCAAAGTACACATTATTTCAATAGGGTCTTTCTATATGTGGGGAAAACTAGAAAAAAGAACAGAAATGCATGACTCCATTGATTTGTCCATGACACTCATATAAACAAGTTTACTAAAAAAACAACGATGCTTGTTATGAACATTATATGGGAGGTGCAGATGAACCCATCACAACCAACCACCTCCCATTTAAAGGTAAGATAAATAGTAAAGGTAAGTATGTCCTGACATGTTTTGTAGTCACTACACATCATTACAAAGCACTTCATATAACGCAAATGTCCAAAAAAATATCAATTGAAGTTTTCTAGTAACTATTGGTCTCGCTAAGTTGATACTGGTTTGGCCCCTACCCTAGGTCAGAGATGGTGAGGCACAAGGTTCTAGGCGGGAGCCTTATTTTTCAATGGGAATTATTGCGGTTAATTTTGGTGCCCGTGGGCGTCCTCCTCCATGGAGAAATTGTCGAAAAGTACTTCCTCGCACCAGGCCATGGTCGATGGGGTGAAATGGCAATGGAGTATGTTGGCTAACTCGAACCATTCCTAGGGTTCAGTGGGGCAGTCCAGAGTGGGTCAGGAGTAAGCTTTGTGGTCGACGAGGGTCGATGCTAGTGATGGAAATCTTATAAGTCGTTTGCCTTCTTGAAGGTGTTTCCGAAGATCTTGCATTCGACATTTCCGGGAAGAGGGCATGTCAGTTGGTGGTGGTGGTCTTCTTGGGTTGTCATTGGTGATAGTTTTTTCATCTTTCCCTTGTCGTTGTTGTGGTTTTCAACCTAGTTTCCCTTACAAATAGTGCCAC
>NC_041385.1:825918978-825952590 GCF_002162155.2 Triticum dicoccoides
GTACTTGAATGATGAAATAAAAATAGAAGCTTGTGTTATTCTCAGCATCACATTGACATGATTGTCCATGAGCTCAGGTTGGAGTCGTGTTGACTCATGTGCGTGTACCGAGAAGCTCAAGTTCTTAAGATGACTTGGAATACTCTAAAGGACTCAAGGTCCAAAAAATTCGTTGTTCACGTAAGAACCTATGTGATTTCTAGTATATAACTGATGCACACATTTGCACAAAGGCAACTGTGAAATTGTGGCCAATCTTGGTTCAAACCATAATCAAAACTAACATAGAACTCATACATACATGTGCACATGGTATGGCAGTTGTTACAAATGATTGTAGATGTTCACACATTTACGTGAAATTTTTGTTCCGCTTAGAGCAGTAGGTAGTTTGTTTCAATGAAATCACATAAATTTTAGAGGCCCGAGTCAACTCCTAAGAGCTGGTTAAGTTGAGTATTCAACAAATCAATAAATGTGGCTATCTGCCCTGGGAAGTTGGTCGATCACTATCAATAAAAATAACCTGGAAAATATGAGCTTAATTAATGTGGAGATATTGAAGCGTTCAAAAATACACATGATTTCCTAACAAAATAATGATGTAATTGACTTGTGAGGCACAATTATGATAATTTGAAGAAAAATAACTATTTTGTGAATTATGACATCAATTATTTGGGTGGAGAGTGCCACAATAACTTATAGTGACTCTTAATATAGTTCTCTATTACACTTAACGATTTTGGCCGCATAACACTGCTCTATATAATAAAATTCATACAACATTAGTGTTTTAGACTGTTTTAACATATCTCATTAGTAATAGGATTTAACTATTTAACAAGCTGTATTTTGCAATGGAAGCTTTATAAATGGTTTTATTTTGATATGCTCACATTTATGAAAACATTTTTAATAGTCTTTGTAGACACGAGAAAACTAATTTTTTTTACACAATTACATACCTCTATGGGTTATTCCTATGAACTTGTACAAAAGATTGTACTAAAAAATACTCGCATTGTGGATAAATAATATATAGCCAATCATATTCAGTTAGCACTGTTGGCTCAAATCTCAATAACCATAATTATTTTCTCTATTTTCGCTATAATATTTTATGGGGAGATGGTTAAGGTTGTTTGTTGCACATTAGCTTTGTTCTATTCAAGTTATTTTTTTCATTTTTATTAGAGTTTCTTTAGATTGAAACTACGCGTCGGAGGTGTAGACCAACCATTTGAACGAACTCTCATTATAATAAATACTAGCGATGAAAATAAATGTACCTAAGTATTTGGCTACATTTAAACATCTCCACAAATATCTCAATCTAAGGTGAAGCACTGAACAAATATTTTGATAGAAGCTTCTAGAGAGCATGGTTGTCCATAATAGAGGTGAGTATAGATACCAACAAAGAGGTTTTGTTCTTTTAAATGCTTGTTCATTAATAAAAAAATCTTTATTGGCTTTTATGTTCTTGTGGGTTCAACAATATATAGCATCAACGACATAAGCAATGTGTTAGTAATACTAAGCTTTTCAAATCTTGTAGACACTAATTGGCCCTCCAAATGCACATACTTGTAAGACAACTCACATTTTCCTCAAGTGCATGACTTCAGATTTATCAATACTTAGGAGGTGTAGGATGAAAATATATATGCTCCCCTAAAGCAACTTTTCAATCAAGATACAAGTACTCTCTTGTGCCCCCTACACACCTAATATAGATACCAATTGTGTAGGTGCACTAGTTAGGCCAAGAGATTGATAATTTGGAAGATATAAGTATATTTGTATTTTCAGGATAAAGCAAAACATCAAAGTAAAAGTGTGCAAAATGATTGAAACATGGCTGTGATGGTTGGAAACCAGATTGGGGGTTCATAGGTTCACTAGTTACAACTCTCAACATTAATAAATTTATTAAAATACATGATATAACTTCTCAAGGTGTGGTAAAACATCATATCCAAAGTTCTAGGTTTATTATATGAAAATAGGATTACATCCCATTAGTGCGGTAAAGCATCGCACCACATGATTATCTTTTCTAACCCAAAACTAATGACCAACCCAATGTTAGCTCCGTTGTTTCCCCATATTGTACTTAAATCACCATATGATCTCAGTGATTCCCAAAGTTTAGTACACAACATTGACAAGGTTTAATCCAACACAAAGAAACTGATAACCGGAAGCACATCATATAGTTCACCTAATTACCAAAAGCCCAAGATCACAATCATGATTGGCAACTCATATGATCAAGAGAGAAAGAGAGGAATGACACCCATCTACTATTTACAAACCCCTAGACCTGAGTAGATTAGTCACACAACACATGGGAGCAACAGATATTGATGTTGCTGAAGATGGCGGTGAATTCCACATCTGGCAGAGTACCAAAACAAGGCTATAGATTGATACGTCTCCATCATATATATAATTTTTTTATTGTTCCATGCCAATATTATACAACTTTCATATATCGTTTGGCAATATTTTATATTATTTTGGGACTAACATAGTGAACCAATGCCCAATGTCAGTTCCTGTTTTTTTGCATGTTTTTGTTCCGCATCCAACGGAGATTTATTTTTGAATATATGTGATTTTTGGAAAGAAGAATCAACGCAAGATGGTGCCCGATGTGGCCAAAAGGCAACACGACACGGCAAGGGGGGGGGGGGTTGCGTCGTGTTGCCTTATGACTCCTCCCTTCTAAGGAGTTTGCAGCCCTTCTTTTGGAGCAAGAAAGATAGTTTCCTAAGAAAAATCCCCTCAAAATTTCAGCCTAATTGGAGTTACGGATGTCCGGGAATATGAAAAGAGGTGAAGGGGTCTGAAAATAGACGTGATATAGAAGAGAAAGAGAAAGAGATATCCAATCTTAGAGGGTCTCCTGGCCTCCGGGAGCCATAGCGACCATGGACAAGAGGGGAAACCCTCCTCCCATCTAGGCGGAGGCCAATCAATAAGAAAAAGGAGGGGGGGGGTCTCTCTCCCTCTCTCTTCCGGTGGCGCTGAAGCGCCACCGGGGAACCATCGTGATGACGATCTACAACAACAACTTCGCCGTCGTCATCACCAACTCTTTCCCCTTTATGCAGCAGTGTAACCTCTTTATTCCGCTGTAATTCTTTACTTAAACATGGTGCCTCATGCTATTTATTATTACCGAATGATGTGTGGCTATCCTATGATGTTTGAGTAGATTCGGTTTGTCCTATGGGTTGATTGATGATCATGATTGGTTTGAGTTGTATGTTTTATTTTGGTGTTGTCCTATGGCACCCTCCGTGTCACACAAGCGTGTGGGATTACCACTGTAGGGTGTTGCAATACATTCCTAATTCTCTTATAGTGGGTGGCGAGAGTGACATAATCTTATATCTTGAGTAAGGGGGTTGTTGTGTATGGGAGTAGAGAGGACTTGTTACTTAATGCTATGGTTGGGTTTTACCTTAATGATCTTTAGTAGTTGCAGATGCTTGCTAGAGTTCCAATCATAAGTGCATACATCCAAGTACATAAAGTATGTAAACTCATGCCTCTTCCTCATATAAAATCGCAATAATGATTACCAGTCTAGTTATCAATTGCTTAGGGACAAATCCTTCTCTGGTGTTACAAAAAGCTTTCTACTAAACAAGTAACTTTTATCTTGCAAATTACTCATTATTTTATTCTCGCTAAGTAAATCTAGTTTTATTCTTGCAAACTTATCCTTACAGCTACAAAGTAGTTTTATTCTTCTTCTAGGTAAAGCGAACGTTTAGTGTGCGTAGAGTTGTATCGATGGTCGATAGAACTTGATGGGAATATTAATTCTACCTTTAGCTCCTCGTTGGGTTCAACACTCTTATTTATCGAAGGATGCTACAATTGATCTCCTATACTTGTAGGTTATCAAGACCTCTTTCTGACGTCGTCGCAAGGGAGCAATAGCATGGGGTTGATATTCTCGTGTGTGTTTGTTTGCTTTACCAGTACGTAGTTCTTATTTTCTGGTCTAAGTTGTTCTCTATCTTTAGTTATGGATATGGAGCACGAAATACCAAAGAAATTAGTTTTACTTGCTACTCATGGAGATGGGGAACCTCCTAACGATACTAGTTATGTGTAAAATATTAAACACTACTTTGATAATCCTGACAAATCCCCATTCAACTTGATAATGGGAGATACTCTGGATCAACGGGAAACACTTATGGGATAAAATTGATTATTTGCAATGGTATGCTTGGAATTTATGCTTGGGATATGATTATACTTGTTACTCTAGGATGAAGGATCCACACCTTCCCTTTCTATGTGAATTTAATGATAATGAAGCCTTGGCTTCTTATGGTAATGGTATATATGATTACTATGATGTGGAATGAATAGAAGAATTTGTTGCTTTTAAGGGTGCTTATGAAATTGGATATTTGTTTAAGAAGTATGAAGATTGTGATGATTTTGTTTACAGATCTAAAAAAATTGTTATACTTAAATATTGCTATAAGAATTACAAAATACAATGCCGATATTAATGAGTTTATTGAGAAAGTCTCCGCTTTCCAAGAAGAGACTAGTATTTTGTAGGATCCTATGGAAGAAGAAATTGATGACACTGCAAACTCATTAGATAAAAAAGATGAGGAGGAGAGCGAAGAGCAAAATGAGGAAGAGCGGAGAGTAACTCTTCAACTCATACATTGTTTAATTTCCCTTCGTTCTTACCGAAGGATGAATGCTATGATAATTGCTATGATCCCTTGGATTCGTTTGAAATATCCCTTTTTGACGAACTTGATGCTTTCTATGCTTGTGGCCATAATGCCAATTTGAATTATACTTATGGAGATGAACTTGTTGTAAGTCCTTATGTTAAGAATGAAATTGTTGCCGTTGCACCCACACATGATAGTCCAATTATCTTTTTGAATTCTCCCAACTACACTATATTAGAGAAGTTCGCATTTATTAAGGATTATATTGATGGGTTGCGTTCTACACTGCACCTGATGATTTAGATGGATATAATATGCATGTGCTTGCTACTCCTACTTGCAATTATTATGAGAGAGGAACCACACCTCCACCTCTCTATGTTTCAAATACGATAAAATTACAAGAAACTGCTTATGCTATGTATCGAATTTTATTATGTGTGCATGAATTGTTCGACATGCCGATGCATAGGAAGAGAGTTAGACTCCATTGTTACATGATATATGTTGCTTTGTGCTCACTACTGAATTAGAAATCATT
Source organism: Triticum dicoccoides (assembly GCF_002162155.2). Lineage (NCBI taxonomy): Eukaryota > Viridiplantae > Streptophyta > Magnoliopsida > Poales > Poaceae > Triticum > Triticum dicoccoides. Next base: position 825,924,247 of record NC_041385.1, read on the forward strand.
TTTATTAAAATTGGCTTTGATATACCTTGGGATCCGGTGGATAAATCCGCACCAAAAGCCATGCTAACCACCTTCTTCCTTTGATTGTTTGGCGTCTTCCAAAGCTTGAAGTTCCACTGAACAAGCAGTAATGGAAAGGGGCACCGTCAAGCGCACTCTCCATATAAGGCTTTGAAGACGCAATACATACTTGCTGGTTGTAAGAGCATCTCCAACAGCGACGCCAGAAGACGCGCGCACGCTTGGTAAACTGGCACTTTAGCGCGCGTGGGATGTTTTCGTGCGTTTCAGTGGAGGCGGGAAACTAGCGTGCGCGGGAAACGATGCGCGTGCGCGGGAGAAAGCAGGCGGTCGCGCGCTAGATTTGGCGCACCGCTTCTGGCGCGCCTATAAATTGCGGCGCTCGCCACGCGGCTTCCCATCCCTATCCACACTGCCACATGCGCTCTCCCCGCTTCCTCGCCCCGCCACCACCGCGCCACCATGCCGCCGAGGATCTTTGGGCTACCGCGGAGTCCGCGAGCGCCCCTCTGGCGCCTAATATGCTGAGATTCGGTACGGCGACGTCCGCCTCGGCCTCGGCACGTTCGAGACCCCGCACGAGGCCGCCCGTGCGTACGACGCGGTGGCGTGGCGCCTAGAGAGGCCTCGCGTGCAGATGAACTTCCACGACGTCTACACGCGCGAGCAGGTGCAGGCCGTCGCCCCTCCGCTTCGTCTTATTACAGACCTAGACCGTGAGGAACAGCGTCGGCGGCAGCGCCGCCTCCTCATCGCCGAGGAGGACGAGCGAGCGATGGCGAAGTGGCGCCAGTGCCACCCGGAGGACGTCGCCAACGAGAACACCTTCGGGGCGGAGTGGACGGCAAGGTGCTGCGCGGAGCGGGTGGACATGCATCGGTGGAAGGCACTGGCCATATCGCAGTGCGATCTCGTTTACGCCGGTGGGAAGTCGTTCTTCTCGTCAGACGATGATCGTTGGGATGACGTGTGGCTCTCTACCTCGGACAACACCAGCGAGGGTGATGATGAGGACGACTCGGAGTAGGTTCTAGTTGCACCATAGTTTTTATTATCTAGTTGCACCGTAGTTTTTATGTAATTGCACCGTAGTTCTTTTATCTATCTATGCTATGAACTATGTAAAATATCTATGTATCGTTTTATTTACCTATCTATCGATCTATCTATGCATATGCACCGTAATCCAGAGTGTTTGTGCGAGAGCGCGCGCTGCATTTTAGCGCGCCTGCTGGAGCTATGTGCGCGCTCTAAATTTACCGCCGCCGCTGGAGCCAGCGCTCCCCGCCGCGCCAAAGCAGGCGATCGGCGCGCTGCAAACTGATTTTTAGCGTGCGCGCGGTGGGCGGCTGTTGGAGATGCTCTAACGAAATCTAGTAACCGCTGAAGGGGGGATCGCCCCAAGAAATGTAAGCATGCAATCCTTTCACCGACCATTCAAAAGAGAAGTCGAAGTCGCCACATCGAAAGCCAACCAACATCTCCTAATTCACGCACCAACTGGCAAGTGCCAAAGAGAGCCAACATGTCACGCAGCACGGCAGCAGATGCCACTATGGAACGAAAAGCCAAGGGAAAACAAGGAACTGCTATAATAAGATCTACAAAGGGACATGTCCCCACTTCTCTGGCTGTCGATGAGGTCACCGAACAGGAGAGGAGGGGACTGAGGCGGGGCTGCGGATAGAACCCTAGATGCACTAGTGTGGGACATACTCCCTTCATTCCACAATGTAGTGCCTATAAATTTTTGTGAAAGTCAAGCTTTGCCAACTTTGACCAAGTATATAGAGAAAACTGTCTACATCTACAATACCAAACATGTACATTCTAAAAATATAACTCACGATGTATCCAATGATGTGCATTTGGTATTCTAGATGTACCTACTTTTCTCTATAAATAGATATGGTCAAAGTTTGTAATGTTTGACTTTTGTAAAAGAAAGCTGAGCTGATTTTTGGATGTATGTTTGTCTATACTAGATGTGAGTAAACAGAAAGTTACACAGGTATATACGTCAACAAAAAGTTTTGTCCATGCAAATCCTCGTTCGTTCAATTGTTTTTGGTTCTTGTTTTTTGCTATATTCTTGTGGATTTGACAACCAGTGAACAATACAATCATGCCTTCCACTAGACGCCAATCTTCATGGCTGCTAGCTTGAGCACGCACATTTTGTAGCTCTACACCAACAGCAAATGTGGTGGACAACTCACAACACTTTAGAATTCATAAACAGTGCCAAGACGCATTCTACGAATAGATAAATAAAACACTGCGATTGGAAAAGTAAATTTGGACACGCTACTGCTGGACCCAAAATATTACTATCTCATTTGAACTGCAAAAACGTCTTTGGTCCGGAGTATGTGCTTACTTAGTTATTCAATCATTGATACATGTAGCACATCAAGGAACGGAACATACTACAACATGAACTGGAAATAAATACATACATACGATGGGATAATTGATAGATACGCTCGTTAACGAACATGGATGGACATGAGCGAAACGCTGTTCTTATGGAACGAAAAACAAACGCCGTTCTTATGTGCGGCGTTAGCTAGCTAGAAAAGTAAAGCCACAAGGACAAGGCGAGCTTCAGCTTGCTTGTAAACCATCGCCTGAATGATCATTGGTGAACTGGGACCCCAGGAATCACCACCAGCGGGCCGTTAATGGTACTGGTGCCCGTAGGTGTCGTTCCCACAATCGGCAAGCCTGGCGACCCTGACGCCTTGGACTCTTGGACGCCACCGGCACCGGCACCGGAACCTTCAAGTGCGTGGTCCTTGGCGCTCAGCTCCCTCCCGTCGCAGTGCGCGAGCACCACCAGTAGCAGGAGGGCCACTGCGAGACTCTTTGCCATTTGCTAATTAACTGGGAGTTTTTGACTTCTGAGAGATAGTCTTGTATGGCTGTGTTGGAGTGAGCTTAGGTTTAGCATCATGTACGTTGCTTCTTATAGGCGAGCTGAGTTGCACGCGGTGGCGGGGTGGCAGTGCGTCGTCAACGCAGGAACAAGGATAGAACCAATGGTGGTGAGACATTACACGGCCACGGGCAGGGAGAGTCCGTGGATTGGAACGGAGCAGATAGGATGGATTTCATATTGTCCGTTGAATCCGTGCCAACTTATCGCAGTCGAGAACAGATGGCAGACTAGTTGTCAAGATGCCGCTGTCGAATTAGAGATTGTTACCGGTTTCGTTTCTTCAAGGTAGGAGTACGTATCTGTGCTTTGGTGGAAATAAGATCTCGCAGATATTTGGTGGGGCGGGCCTAGTGGGTGGAGGCCCTTAGATTACATATTGTGGAATTTTGAGCCTTTTTTTGGAATGTTGTGCCTTGGTTGCAGTAGGATCTTTGTGATATCCAAGTGCACATTGCTGCCATGTTGGAGATAACCTCTCAGAGGTACGTTGAGCCACATATTTGGATTCAGCTGCGGATAAGTGTAGTGCAATCAACAGCCGATGTGCAAGGCTATATTAACTCCCAAAATAATATGTGATGCTTAGTTATTCATAGTCATGCTCCTTACATGAGTCGAGACGCCGGTAGTATAACGTCTGTGATAAGTCTCACTAGCGGCGTCTGATGTCAACTCCAGTAGAAACGTCGTATTACATGCGCTGGCATCCGCCGCCGCCGATAATCATTTAACAACTGGCTCGCGTCGGCCGACGCCAAAGGTACTTTTATGGTTGCCGGCGTTCAATTAGTATCAACGCCACTATCTATCTAGTGTGTTAGAATTTTAAAAATATTGTTTTGCATTGTATGAAATCTCATTAGATATCATAATTGCATTGCATATGAAATCACATTACATTACATAATTGCAATGCATATGAAATCGCATTACATTACGTAGTTCCATTGCATTGCAACTGGGTCGTGTGGGTGACCATGATGGAGTGGGCGCTCAGAGGACAATGAGCTCGGGGAAGCCGTCGACCCCGGCGGTGACGAGTACCTGAAGGGCGGTGCCTTGTACCGGAAAGATTGCCAGGCTATCATGGTCATCTGCTTGGTGATGCGAGTGGACGTGCATCAACATCTAATCTCAAAGACATCAGTGAAGGAGGCATGAGACACGCTCAAGACATTGCATCTTGGGCACTCACATGTGCGCGAGGCGAACTTGCAAACTTTGCTGAACAGTTACGCGACTCTAAGGATGAGAGAGGATGAGATGGTGGACGCCTTCACAACAAGGGTCGCCATGATGGAAAACGGGATTCACGGTCTTGAAGAAAAGTCGGAGGACATCTCCGTGGTCCGGCGTTTCCTACGTGCCGCTCCATTGCGCTACATGCCGATTGTGTCACCATCTTTGAAATCCCAAATTATTTTAAAGCAAATAAAATAAAATAAAAAACAAAATGGAAAATATCATGAACGTAGCCCAAGAACGAAAACGTATTGTTATTTTGGATGAGCTGTACAAATTATTATCACCTCGGATAGAAAAGAAACTTAAAAATACTTGTATAATATGATTGAACGGACTAAAAAATCAAAGAAACGCACCTCCCTTTATTATTAATTAGATTAGATATATAAAAGGTTTGGTTCTTCCAAATGCTCGTTTATTGCTTTTTCTTGTTTTGTATTTTGTTATCTTCTGAAGGGTTTAATGACCAAATAACAATACGAACATAGCTTGTACTGGATATCGACATATATAGTATCGATTTGACACATGGCAAATATTCATGGTTGCTAGCTTGAGCATACGAATTCTGTATCTGTACACCAACACCATGGCCTCATCCGGTTTGGAGGAAATCAAAACGTAGGATTTAGAAATAGTATACTACTGGAAAAAACCTTATAGGTGAACTCAAATGAGTTGCGGCGGTAACGAGTTACCCGCCACACAATTATTTGGAAAACTAGCTGTAGCAGGTAACAAAAAGGGCCCATCACAGTTAAGTGCATAACAGTGGCGGGCACTTTTTGGCACCCACCACAGGTATAATCTTCCAGGCATGAGTTGCCTGCGTAACTCAGCAGTGACTGGCACTAACTAACGCCCGCCCCAGGTACATGAACCAGAAGTGGCGGTGCTCCCTAGTAACCGCCACTAGTTATCCTTGCTGGATGTTCAGTTTTAGCAGAACATAGTTGTGGCGGGTATTGCTTACCACCCGCTAGTACCAGGTTAATCAACAGCGGCGTGCTGTAAATTCTGCCCTTTCTGCCCGCTACAAAACATTTTCCCACGCGATGTGCTATCAACGACACTTAGTAGCGGCGAGCCCTTGTTAGCGCCCGCCACTGATGAGATCGTGTATAATGTATGCGGGATGGTAAGTAGCTTCCCCTCCCCAGTTTCTTCTTCGTCTCCAACAAGGCCCTCTTCTTCTTCCTCTTACTACTCTCACCATTGGTCATCCTAGCGGCTCTCTCTCTCCTCTTTAGCCTTATGGGACCCACTTTTCCATGGCATAGTTACTCCACGGGCCCATCTCCAGCCTAATTAATTAGCACTAGTCGTCAACCCGTGCATTCGCACGGGCTAGTGTATTTCTTTTTCTGAATCTTCTATATGATATTTTGTTTGGTATTTATTTTGTACATGGTAATATTTAGTAGTTTTTTATGAATTTCAAAACATTTGGTTAGTTGTGGAAATATGATACTTTATATTTATAGCAGTGTATCTCATATTTATGTTACTTTGGATTTTAAGAGGTAAATATATATTTCGAGTAGCATGCTAGTAAACCATACATGTTAATACCATTAAACATAGCTATAAACACAAAGATATATATGACATAGATGTCTATGTTCGCATCAGATCTGTCGCACCGGTGATACATAGAAGGCCGGTACAATTTTATTACCCATGTAGGAGCACTTTAGTATGTAAATTTCACCTTATAACTATTTTGAATTTGGCAAAAGTAAGGATAAGTGTATATGTATCATATCTCTTGCGTCAAAATACCAGCAAACCCCACGACTTGCAGCCAAATCTTAAGAACCTCGCTATTACCAGCCATATGCGTGCTTCATGCAAAAGCAGTTAATTAATTAGTGACGAAATTGCACTACTCAAATCTAAAACACACGCAAGCTAATAGTCCAAACACCAGCTCTCTTTTTTGGATAGACATGTTTAGCACCTACGGTCAAACATGTTTCAAAAATTTCTTTGCCACATCTGGAGACACGGGATGCAGCCAGCACGTATGAGAGAAGCTCATGGAGCTGCCACCAGCCAGTACTCACCATCAGCTGATCGAGCAAGGACGCCCTCATGAGCCTCATCTAATCATCCAGCGCAGTCAGGTCTTCTTTTGCATCTGATCTACAGGTTTTTATATACAAGTTAGACCACCAGCCAGTACTCAACATCGGCTCATCAGGCAAGGAGGCCTTCATGAACACATCAATTCAGCTAACACAGTACGGTCTTCTCTCACATCCGATCTGCAGGTTTTTTCTATCGTCAATGCACTATACATTACTCCTCTTGTTTCTTGACAGAATAGTACTATACAGATATTTCAATAGTTATTATCCCTTGTTACGGCCGTGAAGGACACAGACTCGTGACAGGATTCATAAAGCAATTGAACCGGAATCTTGAAGAAAAGCTATGGTAAAGAGACCAAGAAAAAATCTCTACAAAATAGTGAGAAACAGACCTGATCTATATGATGTTTTTTTAGGAAATAAGACTCATGACGCCACTTTCGCAAAAAAAGACTCATGACGCCAGATCCTTGCCCTAACTTTGCATCAGTTTGAGAGAGACCAAGGCATTACTTTCCATGGGGAAAAGCGAGATCTCCATGAGTTATCCAAGAATTGTACGTGAGTAGATTTTGGATTCAATTTGAATCTAGCCAAAAAAATAGTTGAATCGGAACCAAAAGAAAATTTATGGTAAACAGCCCAAGAACATAATCCGCAGAAAACAGTTTGAGAAACAAACCTGATCTTGATGATGAAAACAAAGTTGAGGCAATATGCCCATTGACCACGCAAGATCAATACCCTAACTTGTTTTCATCGGTCTGAGGGTGACCATGGCATTAGTTTCCATGGGGGAAAGCAAGAGAGAATGGAGAGAGGAAGGGTCGGCGGAATAGATTCCATGCATAGAGAGGAAGGGTCGGTGGAATAGATTCCATGCGTGAAGATGGAAATAATAGAATCCATGCGGGAGAGAGAATGGAGAGAGGAAAGTACAGGGCAATAGAGAGAGAAAAAATAGGGAGGAGGGTTCGGTGGAATATAGATGGAATGATATGGCAGTTAGGATCCAATCTCTTATACTCTTTTGTCACAAATTTGACAGAGTTACGTGAGCCTTTTAAAGGGGAAAATCTTTTGACATAATTGAAAAAAGAGTGGGTTATATGGTTTGATCTACACCTAATACGGTCCAAACAGATAAATGACACGTATTTTTGACTAAAAAATATGGACATTATATCGGTTTATCTAGACCGTAATAACTTGGTTTCACCAGATTAACGGCTTCTAATTACTGATTAACTTGAGAATTTCTAGGAAGTGCCTAATTAGTATAGGTATAGATAGATAGATTCGTCGACCCCACCACCCTCTCTAATCCTCAAACCACCACATCCCTCTCTTCTTGATTTCATCTGATCGATCGGACACGACATCGGAGAGACGAGCTAGAGAAACATTTTAGGTGAGAATTCTTTTCTAAATTGTACCTCTATAGGCTTAAATTTGAGTAGTATGTATCATTGCATGAGCAAGCATGCGTAGTTGATTGTTGGTGTGGCGTGGTGGATGTGTTGGTTGATTAAACATTCGGTTGATCGCATGCTTGTTGCATTTTTTCAAGGAACATATTCTCTAGAAACTTCTGTCAACATATCTGTTGCATGCTTCCCTATAGTTCAAACACTTTGTCAATATGTTGATGAATACTAAAATGCGGCAGGGCGTATACATGTCTTAATCTTAACCTTTACTACTTATTAACTGGGAGATGGTTTTTCTGATGGTTCATCCACACCTTTCACGTATACTTTCAACCTAAAGAACTCTAAAAATGATAAACTTACTTGAATTCAACATAACTGATCTACAATAAAACAAACTTAACCACACCTATAAAATCTCTAATAATTTAGAATAATCTATATAGGCTTGTAATTTCATATTTATCTTTAGTTTTTTGCATGCCTAGAAAGAGGCAATCTAATATATTTTCCTAAATTTGAATGTATCTAAATGGGAACGATTTATGTAACTTCAATTGTTAAATGCAATTTAGAATGAGACTAAACTATATGAAAAGGTAATACTTATGTGGTCAATTTTGCTAGGTGTAATAGAAAAATTACATTTACAAAATAATCATAAAACTGATTCCTGGATATCCTTAGAGTTGATCAATCCAATTAGCCCAGTTTGTGTATTCAATATAAGCCCAACCATGACATAGTCCAGGTCTGCTTGTTTCATCCCCCATATAACAAATAGGGTCAGCAAACAAAATATGTCAAATTAATCTCCATCAACGCTCACTTTTTCGTGCAAATAAAGTCTGGGGCATAGTTATATGGGTTAATTATCTTAATAATGTTGAATAAAATTTATGTATTATTTGGTAGGGATCCCTAATACGCTGAATGTGGTCTCAATGATCCCCTTCTTTTTTGTCGGTCTTGCCGGGCTCAAGAAACATAATGTCATCAAAGTGACAAGGGTAAATATTGATGGCACAATAAGTAATCAACACTTAGAAAACAATTTTATTTCTAAATTTCTTTTTGTCCAATATCTGCACATTCTTTCGTAAATATTCAAGCATTTTGAGTTGTGAGCCATGTATCCTCTATTAAAGCTGGTCTCCAGGATGTATAATTGTTTCCCAAGTTGCTCCTCTATCCTTCAAAATCTGTGCAACGTAGCATTTATTTCTTAAATGTGTATCTTCATTGAAAGTAACATTATTTTCACTTCTCCATTAATGTCTGTTATTGCAGCAACCTAACATATGCATACCTCTGCATGACACCAGACTCGTGCCTCTCTACCATTGGATCAGGTTTTCGATGGATTTTCATCTTGACTACACAGTGAGAAAATAAGGAAGCTATCTTCGTTTTTTTTCAGATTCTACTGTAACCTTAGCTAGCTATCTCTATCTCCTCTTCCTTGTATCCCTAGATGTAGGGTTTGTTTGGTTCATAACCTACACTTCGTGTGCTTGCAAAAAGATGTTGCCTGGCTTTAGCCTGTTATTCTTTTTATTTTCTGCCTGGTCAAGCTTCCATAGAGTAGGGTGTTTGGTTGTGGTTTTGCTTGGCAAAGCAATAAATAATATATACTAGTACTGTTATAGGCCCACAAGCACAGCAAGCGTTGAAAACAATCTTTGATTACTGCCAAGAAGCTACCTAGGCTAAGCAACATGCCTGGTCATTCAGCAGGCTAATTAAGTTGTTAAGTTCACCAGGCCGAGCTAGCATATGTTTTTTGAGGCATCAGCCAAACAGCCACCAGACACTTTTCGCCGGAGCCATGGTCAACTCCATATACCTACCTCATTGACACTGCGTTTCTTCGTGATAAACTGTATGCCATCACCACGGCTGATGACCTCATCCCCCTTGACCTTGCATTGGATGGAGACGGAAAGTTCGTGGTTGCAATGAGAACACGTGTCATCAAAAAAACACTCGACTATGATTATTATGAATCATTGACCACTTTTGATCAGGAGGACAATGACCAGCATGAAGAAGCGGAAGATGATGAAGAGGAGGAAGAGGGAGAAGATAATGATTTGCCTCTTCCTCATCGGAGTCGGGCAAAACTTGTTGTAGTAGACAGTCAGAAAGTCATTGTGCTAAGGCTCCATGGGACTAGCGCACCGCCAGCCGCATTGAGTACTACTCCTGCTACAAACTGTTGCATTCAGATGAGCAGAATGATGCGGCTGACAAAATCAAAAGCTGGAACCAACGAATAAAAGAGCTGGAAACAAGGAGTGGCGGATTTGTGACAGTGAAGATTTGCTGGAAGTTGCAAAGTCAGTGCTACAACCGTGTAGAACAGATGCTGCAACTGTGGAGGGCGGCAGAGCCCCTTCCTCACCGGAGTCGGGCAAAACTTTTGCTGGAAGCAACCGACACAAGCTGGAAAGTACAGCCGACGAAGCCTGAGTTGGAACCAACAACTACTTTTGCTACATCTGTGACGACGGGATGGAGTCCTGAACTTGTTGTAACCGGCGATCGCAAATGCTTCGACTGGCAATCTTGTTTGCTACGATGGAGCTCATTGACGGGGTGCTATGGCCAGCGACCACCGCCACCGAGGTTGCGGCCGTCGTCACCGGAGCTGCAACCGTTACCACAAGGAGCTGCTTCAAACGGATGGTCTTACACTATTCAGGTATTCAAACCGATGTATACTTGATTTGAACATTACTCCCTCCGTTTCAAAATAAGTTTCGCTGATTTAGTATAAAGCTGTTAGGAGTGTTTTGTTAACTCGCAGCCCCCCTGCGTGCAACCTTGTGAGATAGTTATAGGCTTTTAAAAAAAACTTGAGATAGTTATAGGCTTTATTCTGCCTGTGATGTGTGGAGACACGTTATATAGCTTCAGATAATTCAGTGATGGTTATTACCTTTTCAAAATTAATCCCGGCCGTTCGATCTCCTCGAGGTGAAGCGGATAGAAAAAACCAGGCCGCCAGGCCGAACCAACAACATTAGTACTCCGCTTCTTCAATATGGACCAACAATCGTACACGGATACGTTTTTTTTTTGAGGTAATCGTACACGGATACGTGACCAACACTATCACGCGACAGGATTCCGACAGCTCAGCTTCTTTTCTGGTGCTATATACACGATCAAGGCTGCACGCTTGCACACCACCAATACGATCGAATCGAAACAAAACAGAGCTTCTCGAATATGGGCCTCCTGTCGTCGATCCTGCAATGGTGCGCACTCCTGCCCAAGTTCCTCTCCCTCTTGGTGGCCAACCTTCCTGACCCCGCCAACTGCGCCCGCTGCCGCGCCGTCCACCGTCCAAGGAACTCGGCAGTGCGCCACCATGGCCCCCAAGCGCGTCCGCTGCCATGGGTCGCCCTCTGGGATAGCTACGTCGCCACCTCCTACGGCGGCCACATGCACGAACTCCCCAAGAATGCCATGACTGCCGGCTCCACCAATGACTGGCTTGCCCTCGGCCTTGGCCAGAAGCACACCAACGACGAGCAAACAGAGCACTACGTCGTCTACAACTATGTCTTGCACAATCCTTTCTCAAACAGGTCTCTGCCGCTGCCTGAGCTCGACGCCGTCATCGTCCAAGACAGGTCTTTCATCCGCAAATTCCTCATGCGCTCGACGGTCGATGACTTCATTGCCGTCATCACCAGCAACAGGAAGCATCCGCTCATTGTATTCCAGTGAGGGAAGGGTGTGTGGTCGCCAGAGCCATGGGCAACTCCATATACCTACCTCATTGACATCGCGTTTCTTGGTGATAAACTATATGCCATCACCACGGCTGAGGACCTCATCCCCCTTGATCTTGCATTGGATGAAGACGGAAGGCCTGTGGTTGCAATGGGAACACGTGTCATCAAGAAATCTCTCCGCTATGATTGTTATGAATTATTGGCCACTTTTGATGAAGAGGATGATGACCAGAATGAAGAAGAGGAAGACGATGAAGATGAGGAAGAGGGAGAAAATAATCATATGCCCTGCTATATGAATTGCTCAGAAGAATTTGCCAGAGACGTTGAACCTGGTAATATCACCACAATTAGCCGGCACCTCATCGAGTCGCATGGGAAGCTACTCATGGTAAGGCATCGACGGCAATTCCATCCAGATACTTTGTGGGTCACTCTCAAGGTGGATGTTCTTGAAGCGGACTTTAGCACACACGGTTGGGTGCCACTGACCGGAGGGCTAGGCGGCGGTCAAGCACTCTTCGTTAGCATGGACTTCTCCAAGTCTGTCTCGGCACCATGTGCAGAGGTGGAGGAAGATGCAATTTATTTTATGGACACGAGAGAGGTGTTCAACATGAAGTCCGGTACTTCGAGCCCGTCAAAGTTTGATAGGGGGGTAACATGGGTCTTCCCTCCGGAATACCAGCTTTGGTATGGAAAAAAGGGCTGCGTTACAATCTTGAGATCTATCTAAGATTAGATGTCGTAAATCAGATGTTTTCATCTATATTATTTCTTGTGACAAAAAACAATAATTTTTTTTAGTTATATCCAATCTTTACTATTAGGTGTTGGTCGGATTATAAGGGCTCGCTATTCCAAAGAGATGGACTGCTCAGCAATAGTATATAGTGGGCGGTACGTGGATTGCTTTTGCCTTGGGGATTGAAGATATTAGCTTTAATCTTGATTTATGTCTCTGCATTATGTCTTGGTTCTGCATGTAGTTTACTCTAGGGAATTGTTTGTGCGGGTGAAGTTTTGGTTGTTCGACTGAAGGAGGCGGGATACTCAGGCTGCCGTGCGATGCAACAAGATAAGATAGTGTCGATACAACACCTTTGATTTAGCGATGGTGTTGTGCCATACATACCTGATACCTGTATATGGAAACTAACCCTAATCCATGAAATAAACTCACTAAATCATTAGTCCTATAATCCTATTAGGCGGTTTTGTCATATAAATAATCAAAAGAAATTAGGGTATTATGGAGTTGCACTTTTAAACACAGATCCTCCTGCTCGCGGATTAGTAGCGCTGGGCTCTTTGGGTACCTGGAGGACAGCTTCCCACTCCCAGTTCCGAAAAGGCTCTCACGTCTACAAACAAAGATGGATGGCAAGACTGGGAACGATGAATCCGCTCTACACTTGTTGGATGGGAACCCGCTCACCTCACCCCTCGGACAAGGCTACAACAGCGATCGAGGTTGGCCTCCTCCAGAAGCTGAAAATCTCCGTGATAACTATCGAGCCTGTGATCAAGTCTACAGTGTCGATGGGTCAGATATATGAGCCGATTAGAATCTTCTACTCTAGATGTCTTTTGTACCATGGTTAAGTTTTTCATTTTCATTTTTGAGATAAAGCCTAAAGCGTTTAGTTGTTATCTCCATCTTCTCGACTCCGACGTACGTCATGTAACAAGCTATCTTAGCAATGCTTTTGTCCTTTGCCTCAGCCTGATCTAAGCAAGCATTTAAGAAAAGAAAACTGAAAATCATGCATCTTAGCGAGCATGCATGAGGCACGCCTGTGCAGGAAGTAACATGAGGAGAACTAATGTTAACAAGTAACAACAATGTTGAACTTGGCTTCGCCCAAAGAATCTCTCAGGTTCTGGGACTGTGCCAGACTCAGCAAAAGCTACATGAACTCTGTTTTGTCTGTTAGAGCCAATACAGGCTTGCAAATTCTGAACTCAAGTGGTGCAAACTCTGACATTATGCTTAGCCCAAGTACAGATATACAAGCGCAAACTGAATTTAGACAGTGGTGGGTTTTGCTGCAAGTCAGCAGTGCTAGTCTTTTACGGTTCTTTGTCCTAGCTGCTTTGTCGATCGCCGTTTCCTGGTAATGGATCCGGACATTGTAGTGAGAGTTCTATTAGTAGTGCTGGTGTTTCACTTAGCTTGATCCCAGCACGCATAAGATCCATGCGGATGGTCAGCAAGGTCGTACTGGACGGAACATGGGCTGCTGACATTGGGCCTAACTTGGGTAGTGAGGCTCCGTGGGAGTTCTTGCAGCTGTGGGCTAGAGTAACAACGTGGGAGCCTTCCTGTGACAGTGCGGACACGATTTCTTGGTCAAGGGAGGCCAGTCGGCAGTTCTCCATGAGGTTGGCGTATGCCTCCAAGTTTGGCGGAAGGGAGAAGATACCCACGGCAGAGCTGAATTGGAAATCTAAGGCACCATAACCGTGCCGCTTATTCGCGTGACTAGTCATGCGAAATAGGTGTTGGACCTCTGACCGGCTAGCCAGACGAGGACTATCGCACCAGGACGCATGCCTGTTTTGCGACCAAGAGGAGGAGACTATTAACCACATCCTTCTTGATTGTGTGTTTGGTAGGACGATCTGGGCGGCCATCTGCGAGGACATGCATGGACTCCCTTGAGTCATGGCTATGTGACAAGGTGGGTTTCAGTGGCATGACTATGAAGGACCTCCACACCATTTTCTTACTGACTATGTGAGAGCTGTGGAAGCACCGCAATGCTATTGTATTTGATGGAGTGTCGCCCGTGATTGATTATGTGCTACGGAGGGTAACGGCGGAAGGCAAAGTGTGGGCAACTGCCGGTTTAATCAAAGGATGCATAGATCTGTTCCTTGGTACAGTAGGACGGTGGGTGAGTAGTGACGAGTATTGTGCGCCTAGGCGGAGTGTGGGCATTGTGGACTGTTTGTAAATCTTGGTTGAGGCTTTCTTTGCCTTCCTTCTTTAATACTCGCTCCGTCTCATAATGTAAAATGTTTTTTGACACTGCACTACAGTCAAAAACCGTCTTATATTATGGGACGGAGGGACTATATGATATGCACACTTATGCATATTCGAGAAAAAAAGTTCTTCTCTGCTGCCATAGTTTGCAGATTGGGATTTTTGCTTGGGAAAATTTTGTTTTTGCCACTCTAGATTTTGCCAATTTTCCTTATGCCACTTTAGATATTCACATTTCACTTTTGCCACTCTTTGTTTTTGACAATTATCACAATTGCCATTTTCTGGCAAAATCAAATTAATTTTATTTCATTTTTGCCACTCTTATCTTTTGATAATTATCACAATTGCCACTCTGAAAATTTTGCTTTTGCCACGGGAATGGCAATTGTGATAATTGTCAAAAACTAAGAGTGGCAAAAGTGAAATGTCAAAATCTAGAGTGGCATAAGGAAAATTGGCAAAATCTAAAGTGGCAAAAACAAAATTTTCCCTTTTTGCTTTGTAGCAGCTTCCTGTGATCTCAGACATGGGGTGCTGAGATGACCTTGGATGATGCTTGCAGTGCCATACCTCAACAAGAACAAACCTTTGTATTTGCTCTTGTTCGTTTTCAGCAAGAAAAGAAAAATACTCTCTCTCCTCTCTGTCCCTTCAAATTGGGTAGAAACATTTTGGGGTGAGGAACCAGGATTCATATAGTCTGACATTGGGAGGGAAGTCAGGAAGCTACAGTACCCTGACATCCCTTCCTCGGATTTCCCTAAACCATGATCTAATGCAGGAATTCATAAACAGTAATCATCTATAGTATTTTGTAAACAGCACCCGGTCTGCTAGCCCCCGACAACCCTTCTTCGTTTATACACATATTTTGCCTGTAGCTTTGTGACTTCTCTTGTGCATGTGAGAGGAGGCCGGATTCACTGTTTTGACCCTTTTTGTTAACTTCAACATGATCTGACCTAGGTTCAAAATATTTCACGACCTAACCCTTTTTTCTACTGTCACTTGATGGTAGGGTAACACATCCTACCGTCATAGTCAATGGAGGTAGCCTTTGGTCAACGCTAAAAGCCTGAAACGGCGCCGCCTGCATCGCCGAGGTCTACCGCCATAGGCGACAGCGGTAGCCGTCGTAAACTTACCGCCAAAGCTAATGGTGGTAGCCTTGGCTAGTTTTTTCAATAGCTGGATTGATTACTCCGCACAACTTGTAGAGCTAGCTAGCAAGTAGGTTGATCAATTGTTAATGTTTGCTGTGAAGCTCCACCTACTGAAACAGTTAGCTAGCTCTAGACGATAGGATCGATCGTCTCTCGGAGAAACTCAGGTTACATGCAAACGAGAAATACAATAGAAACTGGATTATTTGTTTTTTGAGATGGGTAGAAACTGGATTTGGTGGTGCGTATAACTTTGCATCATTTTCAAAAAAAAAAGATCAGTTTATATGACATGTTTCGTTTTAAGTTTATAATGACTACCGAACGGATATACGCTAAGAGCATCTACAACTATAGACATCAAATTTAGGCCCTCAAACGCCAGTGGACGTGTCCGGACACGTTCATGGACAATGATTGGGCAACCCTCAAATTTTCTTCTCTACATCTGAATACCATGAGGTTCGAACCTTAAATTCATACAAAACATGTAAAACAAAAACCTACATACTACGTAAATCAACTAAAACCTAGCCTACACTACTCGTTGTTGTCGGAGATGCCCACGTTCTCCGTGTCGGGCTCCGGTACATAGATGACAGCCACAACTCCGGCTCCTGTGGCTCCTCCTCTGCCTCCATGCCGCCCTTTGCCTCGGCCTCCAGATCAGTGAAAAGCTCGTCGATCTCCGCCTGTTACTGCCAGATGAAGCGCCGACTGACGTCCACACATGCCTCATCCTGGAAGGACTCCGGGATGGTGGGTTGCTCCTCATGAGGCTCCACCGCGTCCTTCTCCTCCAGATCTGGCCCCTCCATGGGCTCCGTCTGCTGCTCCCCCTCCTCTTCTTCCTCCTCCTCCTCTTCCGACTCCGGCGAGTTCGGAGGCAGACCGGCTGCGAAAACTGGGGACATATCAGTCGATCCTGAGATCTGGCCATTATCTGGAGACTGATCGAAACATTATAATCGATCCTGATTTTGTAACTGTATAACAAATATTGTAGCATAAAGGTTTAAAAAGTCTTTTACAAAATCCAAACATGCACTGCATTTTCTAAAAAATAACATGATGGTTTATTTTATGTTTTTACTATAATCGTGATATTGGGCGCGTCAACATTGATTCTTACACTACATAAATGAAGAGAAAACAAAAACCGTGCAAAGTTATACGCACCACCAAATTGAGTCTCTATATATCGAACTAACATACATACGGAGGCCTCACCATCTAGAGCTTGACGGGCAAGTATGCGATGAAGCTACTTGCTAGCTAGCTTTGCATGCAAGGCTACCGCCAATGGTTTATGTAGGTGGAGCTTCACAGGCTGTATAATAATCATAGCAAGCATGCATAATAATCGGTCAAGCTACTTGCTAGCTAGCTTTGCATGCAAGGCTACCGCCAGGTAAGGTTACAAAGAATACCGCCATATGCTCCGGCGATAGACCTCTACGGTGCAGACGGTGCCGTTTTAACGTTGACCAAAGGTTACCATCATTGACTATGACGGTAGGCTGTGTTATCCTAAAGTTAACGGAAAGGGTCAAAACAACGAATTCGGCCGTGAGAGGATCCGGCTCTCAGGAACAAGTGGGTTGATGACTGCATGTGAGATTCTTCGTCTGCGAGGTCAAAAAACGTGTGCTATCTCAATCAATGAACAGTTGCCCATGCTACTGTTGATGACACGATATGTCACGTGTCCTGGCTCATTAGACGCAAGACAGCTCCTCCTGGCTCGTTAAGTGAACACATGCGTGTCTTGTGACGCTCTGACGAACTTTGGGGTCGGGGTTGGGGGGAGGGGGTACTGAAACCAACATTCGGTGGAAACCGATGAAAACCACAAGAAAAAGATGTTTTGAAGTTTCAAGAAAATCTGAAAAAAATATGGGATGTTAAGAGGATGATGTTTTATCGCCACACAAAGTTTCATGTTGAAACACATTACGAGATGTGAGTTATGAAAAAGACAAAATCAGCATTGAATAGTGCCAAACAAGAATGTCACTATTCAGGGCTGGATTTGTCTTTTCCATAGCTCACACATCGTAATGTGTTTCAACTTCAAATTTTGCGTGGCAATAAAACATCACCCTCTTAACATCCCGTATTTTTTTGATTTTTTTCAAAACAATAAAATATAGTTTCCACGATGTTTTTATTGAATATTGGTTTCCGTATGTTATTCTCCCGGAGACTTGGCGCAGCCTTGTCTTCTTCTTCTCACAATACACAAGAAATTGGAGACACAGAATTTTTTGTGGCCGCAGCCTCACACCACCGGTCTTTTCTCCTCTCTATTTCTCTTGGCTCGAAAACAAACATGAGTTACAATGCTTATATAGCACATATACAGGCAATGTTCAGCCGTTATACTCGGCCACCACTAGCACGTATGCACGGCCGCCCAACCCACTAACCAACCACGTACTAACTAATCAGGGAATCTCTCCATGATGTGCAAGACGCAGCCAGCTATATGTAGCTAACTAACCTGTCCATGTGCTAATCAAGTCTTACATGCATGCACGTCCAACACTTGCGCGCTGCTCCACTAACGGCCACGCGACCTGGCCGGCACACACCAGACCAGAACTTGCCGCATCACCCGGCTCCACTTGATCGTACTTTAGCCCATCACAGTTCAGTCTTCATCGCGCCTTGCCGTTTCTCACGGCATCACCTTATCGCACAACATAATCGGCATCCCACACCATGTATATGAGCGTTTGTGTCTGTACTGATGCTTAAAAAAAATCGGCATCCCACCATGCTCGCCGCATCGCAGGGCACCGCGGCTTCACACCATCGGCATGTCGCCTTGCCTGTCGCATCGCACGACAACCCGGCATCTCTCCTCTTCCGCACATTGAACCGAAGCTTCGCCGGACTACACCACCCTACGACGGTCTAAACTACATGCATAACGAAAACTACACATGCAGAGATATAGTCAAGATTAAAAAGCTAACAGGGGACAAACTGTCCCTTTCCTCAATAGATAAATTTACCTTGATGTGCAAGGAAAGATTAGCCATCTGTTTTGTTGGGAGCCGACTGCGTCAGGGAAAGATAGGCATCAGTTTCAGTTGGGAGCTCATGGTGATAGGGAAAGATAGTTATCTATCGCGATCTTCGAACTACTCACTAGCATTCTTGTTTTGGCCAGATCCCAGCTGAAGTGCCGGCTTCCCCTAGCATGAATCTGGAGTATTTGTTTGCTAGGATAGTTTCCCAACCAGTTCCTTGCGGATTGGTGTCCAGCTAGCCTTAGCCCTTGGTACCCTAGTTTAGTCTTTTGTTGTAAAATCTATTTATCAAGCCTATACTATATTCAGTCACGTCATTAAGGTCTTGCGAACCCGTTTTTATTACACTCGCATTTAGGAAAAATATTTTAGATTATGTCTTTCAAGACATAAGAATAAATATAAAATTGCATGCCTCTATGGTTTAGTCTACATTTTTAGAGATTTATATGTGTGGTTAAGTTTGATTATTGCAGATTAGTTATGTTGAATTCAAGTTAGTTTGTCATTTTTTAGAGTGTCCATATGTGGAAAATATCACTGAAAAAAATAGCAAGCTATAGCACCGCTAATAGCACGCTATAGCATATAGAGAATGGTCTCGCTAAATAAATCAATGAACAATGCCTCGCTAATAGCACGCTAATAGCGTATTTTCAGGGGCGACGCTATTTTCTGTAGCGCGCTATTTTTTTCATTGGAAAATATACGTGAGATGTATGGATGAACGCATGAAACATTAGACCAACCATCTCCCATTGAATAAATAGTAAAGATGAAGATAAAGACATTTATACGTTCTGCTGCATTTTAGTGTCATTAAACATCATGACAAAGCATTTGATCTAGAACGAAGCATCCGACATAAATCTCGATAGAAGTTTCCAGTGGAGAGTATGTTTGTCTATACTTGTTTTAAAGAATATACCCAAAGGGCACCTTAGATATTATATTTGTTAATGAAAGTTGTAGTTAGTACTTAGTACACAAGGGGAGAAACTTGACATAAAACCACCTCTGAAAATAAGGTCACATGGAAAGCCTTTCTGACTGCCTTCTTCCTTGCCGGTTGCCGTATGCTGGATCTTGCACTGAATACGCAGTAAGGGAGGAACACATGTAAACACCCATGAAGATCACAATAGGCACCCACTGCTACCAACCAGAATATATACCTACTAATAAAGTGATTAGTGCTTCTGCATGTCCGTCCAAAAAATACCCCGAAGTTGTTATAAATTAACCACTATGCCACCCATAAGTGAAAAAAGCAATTCAATTTTTCTTTCCAAATTCGCCATAATGCTTGGTTCTTTTATGGAGACGATACCCTATATTTATCACCGACGCACAAATGCCACAGTGGACTCTTCCACCCTGGAGACCAAGGTTTGATCCTCAGGTCCTCCCCCTTTTCCCCACCCTGGAGACTAAGAGCATCTCCGTTCGGCCCCTCAGGGCATCGTAAAAGAGCGGCTTGGGGGAGAACCGCTGCTAGATTGGCCCCTGGGGTTCGGTTCGCTCCCAGTCATACGCCCACGGGTCGGCGCGGGTTCGGCGAAGCTCGTTTCAATTTTTTTGGAAAATTCGGTGACTTTTGCAGGAACTCGTCCAAACTTCGTCGAAATTTGTACAAAAAACTTAAAAACATGCAAGAACTACGCCTAAATAACTTAAAAACAAACTAAGAAGACGTCGCCGTCGCCGCCGCCGTCGTCTACATGCCGAGAAGCCTGTAGAAGCGGGTGTAGTCGCCGTCATCATCCTCGTCGCGTGCCTCGCCTGCGGCGTCCCTGCTGCAGCCCTGGCCGGGGTCGCCGACACGCGGTGGGGCGCTTGACGGCCCGGCCTCGCCCTCGTCGTCGCTGTCGATGACGATAACGCCGCCCTCCTCGGCGCGGCGACGGGCCTGGGTCTCCAGGTACGCCAGGCGCTGGCGGCGTACCTGCTCACGGACGTAGTCCTCCTTCGCTCATTTGAGGGCAGACTCGTCGTCGGGGGCCACCATGGCGGCGTGCTCCGGCTTCACGGGGAGCAAGTCCGGCTCGGACTTCGGCCGAACCAGGCGCAGGGAGTGCCTTGTCGGTGTCGTCGCAGGCGAGGGCTCGTTGATGACGAGGGCGCCGCTGCGAGCGCGACGCCTGAGTGGTGTCCCCTCCGGCTCGGGCTTGACGGGGCGGAGGGCCGGCAAGCCGGAGCCCGACGACAAGGACGACCCCGGCACCATTCGTCGCGGCATCCAGGAACTCGGCCCGCGTCGGGTACTCCAGCCGCGGCACATTGCCGATCTCGATGTGGTCGAGGACGACGTCGAGGGTGCGGCCGGGGACGTCCCACCACTCGCGCCGTCCTTCGGAAGTGAGCCGGCCGCAGGGGATGATGCCATTGACGGAGGCGATCTGCTCCTCGTGGCTGCGCTCGAAGTACATCGTCCACAACGTTTCGCTGTCGGGCGCGTACCTCGGCTCGTTCTGCTGCTCCTCCGTCAACGAGGAGCGGATGCGGGCGATCTCCACCCGCCGTGCCACGCCTTCAGGTACCGGCGGCACCGGGACGCCGCCGGCGCTCAGCCTCCACGCCCCCGGCGCGCGCATGTCGGGGGGCGCCGGGTACTCGGCCTCGTACAGAAGGCGCGCCTCCGGCTCCTGGAGTGTCGGCGGGCGAACGCCGTCGCCTGGGTATCTCTCGGCCATGCTTTCGCTCGTCGGCGGGGAGGGGAGTGGTGGGGAGCTTGCTGGTGGGGAGAAGGCCTTTGCGGGAGGGAGAGGGGAGGCTGTGGCGCTCACCGGCGGGGCGGGGGCGCCTTTTATGGCCTAAGCGGGGCGGCGGGGAGGCGGCATGCGGGAGGACGCGTGGCGGGAGCGGGTGGGACGCGCGTCGGCGGCGTCTTCGCTGCGCCGCCCGTGAGGCATCAATGGAGGCTGACCGACGCGGCAGCGTGCCAGCCTTCGCATTGATTCCCGCGGGAACCGAGGCAATGAGGGCGACGAAGTGGCCGGCTCGTTGACTCAGCGGGCCTGCAGCTGTTTCGCGCCAAAACACTCGCCCCGGCGCCCCCCGGCGTGTCGGGTTCGGCCTGGGTCCGCCGGCGCTGATTTCGGCCCAAGCCGGCGAAAAGCGGTCTCCTGGGGACGCGACTGGGCCGTTTTTTCGACGCCGGCGTGAAAAATCTCCTGGGGGTGCGGCTGGAGATGCTCTGAGGTTAGATCCCCAGGTCCTCCCCTTTTTTCCTCCATGCACCACCTCCCCAGACGTATGCGTTTATGGGCCGACCCATGTGTGGGAGTGACGGCTCTGTTTTTTTCATTAGGTTTTTGTGCCTTTTCTTTTCTCATGTTTCTTGTTATTTCCTTCTTTAAATTAATTGGGGATTTCCCAATTTCAAAAAGTTGCGAGTTTTGAAAATAATATTCAAGAAATCATACAATGTTTATGAAATCAAAAAATGCTCAGGAAATCATAAAATTTTCACAGATTCAAAAAAGGTTTGGTGATTTTACAAAACTATTCGAAAACTATAAAAACAATCCATAATTTGGGAAAAAAGTGTCAGGAAATAAAATCATGTGCATGATTTTGAAAAAAATGATCGTGAATTCAAAACATATTCAAGAATCTGAAAAAATGTCCATGAAATTTTAGCAAATGTTCACAAAAAGTCAAAAAAAATCAGAATTTCATAATTTGTTCCCCAATTCTAAAAGATGTTCATCGAGTCAATTTTTTTGCCGAGCCAAAAAATGTGCATGAATTGAAAAATTGTTCATTCATTTCAAAAAAGTGTTCATCTAAACAAAACAAATGTTTGTGATTTAAAAAAACCAAATTTCAAAATATATCTCAAATTGCAAAAATATATTTGTCGATTCGAAGAACTGTTCGCCGATTCAGAAGTCTTTTATGTCTAGGATATGATTAGTTATTGGAAAGTCTTTACATGTCGAGGCGTTGGGAGTAGTTTGTAATTGATGAGATTTGTTTTTAAAGTTATAAACATTCCCTTGCATGACACAATGACAAGTGTGTTGTGCTCTGGCAAGCTCAATGCGTTGGGATTTACCATGTCGCATACATGCATTGCAATCACGTGGACATCATGGACATCATCGGCGAGTTAGGGAAGATAGATAAATGGCAACATGATGAGCCACCGTGTTAAAATAGGAGACACTCATATATTGGGGTATTGAGTCATACTTATTGGCTAGAGGGTAATTTTTTTGTTTCCCGTTGCAATGCATAGGCAGGTTTGCTAATAATCGCAAAGGGCGTCTGCCATCCAACTGTAGCCACATACACTTTGACAACAGTTCAAACCAATCGGACAAAATTCATGTAAACCGTGCGAATTTTGATATAAACACGACGGATTTTATTTGAAATAGAACAATTTCTACATAAAACCGAACAATATTTAGTCTCAGTGAATTAAAAACATTAAAATAAAATCCTAAACTACCCCATACTTGACGATGACCTTGTACACTATGTCGGACTGGCCGGTGGCTCTTCCTCTGTCATCTCGTCCGGTCCGGCATCGGAGTCGTCGTCTCGGGGTTCGGGCGGCGGAAGGTGGCGGCATCGTGGTAGGGCTTCCCGGCAGCTGCATGACGCTTGTGGATGATCCTCTTCGCTTTCTCCTGCGTCGTGTGCAGTGCAGCCGCGGCCACCGACGACATGGGCGGGTGAGGGAGGAGAGGGCGGCGGACCTTGGAGGAGGCGACATTGGCAACGGTGATCTCGGTGAGATACCACTCCTCACCGAACCTTGCCATCTCCCCGTCAAGGTGGCGGAGTCGGCGCTTTCTCATCTCTGTTGTCGCCACGGAGTGGTCCAGAGCCCAGGAGTGCGCCGGCTCAACCGCGATGTGTGGTGGCAGGACGTCGGAGTCAGTGAACTTTGACTGACGCATCGCGTTGCGCCTGTCCCAGCGCTCCGGGACGATGAAGAGCTGCCGCCACCGTCGTTGCAGAGTTAGTGCAGAAGGCGACTGAGTGCTTTTGTGATCGCATTGGGCCGCTTCTCCTTGACTCGCCGGGATGGAGAGGGCCGCTACTCCTTGACGCACCAGGGTGGCGAAGAGACTCGCTCCTCCTTGACACGCATTGGCGGGGGCTAGAGGCGCTCTTCCTTCATGCGGCGTCCGATTTGGACACCGCGGTTGCACGAGAGAGAGCGCGGAGGTGATGCCGGCCACGGCTTCACGGGGAGGAGCATCCCCGGTAGCGGAGTCGGACCATTGAGGTGGAGCACGGAGCGATGGAGCAACAGCTCCATCAGCTCCTCATACTCCATGTAGCTGGCAGTGTGCGCCTGGCCCGCCACCGCCGACGCGTACTGCTACTGTTGCGGCGGCGGCTGGTCCTCCTCGTCGCTGTAGGAGATGACGATCTCTGCCTTCGTTGAGGAGCCGTCGGCCTATGAGGACAACGACCCCGAAGTTTGAGAGCGGCGTCGCCACGATCTACCCGAACCCGCCCCAGAACTGCCGGCTGCCGGCGCTGATGCCCCGGACTTGCCTATCGCCGGAGATGTGGAGGGAGATGGGCAGGGGGAGGGAAGGAGGAGGATAGATTGCGATGTGGACGTCACTAGAGCACGGGTTATATAGCCTCGGACAGGCCATGTGAGGTGCCAGTCAGCTACTTCAACGTGGCGCAGTGGCCGGAGTCTATTCCATGGGAAGCTGCGTCCACATTGAAGCGCAGCTCTTGAGAGGTCGTGTCGGTCAGCGCCAACCTCCCTCCCTTCGGTCACATCGCGGCATCCATGCCAGCCGCTACGTGCTTTGGGCCAGCATGAATGCGGCGTGGTAAGCGGCGCGTGCATCAGAAGAAAAGCGTGGGAGAGACCGGGGAAGAGGTTGGTGGGCCAGGGCGGTAAGAAGCGGGCGCGGCAGCGGTCCGGACTACCGCAAAGCTCCCCCACATTTGTCTCCAGTTTGCGGGAGAAACGCGTCCGAACGCACCATAAACCGATACAGGACCGTGTTGGATGGGTTCCACGGTCCGGACAGTACGTTCCGGACTTATGCTGGAGGTTTGCGGGTCGGCGTTGGAGATGCCCTAAAGGAGCATCGCCTGGTGAACCACCCTAAGTAGGGAAGGCATGCAATCCTTCACCACAAATCTAGAGGGTTGGAAAATTTTGAACTTGCTGTAGATCGAACTGAAAGGAGTGGTCGAAGTCGCGGCACCAAAAGCTATGCAACTACCCCCTTTGATTGAGACATCAACTACAAACATCCGATTGGAGCCAACATATATCTCGCATCAACTAACCTCCACTAGCCCTTCGTATGCGTCGGGTTAGATGTCATCAAGGTGGGAGATGCCGAAGAAACCTTATTCCAACCCGTCGCAGCACCACCTCATTGATGCCTTCATGGAACCAAAACCATGGGCAGATCAAATCTACCACCCGACTTAATGGGAGAAATAGACTCTGTTTTGGTTTAGGTAAGTGAAATCTCTGAAGCAGTGATAGCAGATACTCCTTCCGTCCCATAATATAAGAACGTTTTTAACACTAGTGTAATGTCAAGGACATTCTTATATTATGGGACAGAGGGAGTAGTTCATGCGGCAGTGCTCAAGAAATACCCATGGCAGAAACAAATGTATAGAGGCTCAGGTCCAAAAGAAGCCGAGAGAAAAAACCGGGCCGCTAACATTATTTTTGGTATAAACGAGTTAGGAAACGTTTCTGCCGGTCGACCGGCTATCAGTTGCCAAACGAGTCTTGGCTTGGACTAACAATCATACACGCATACGTGACCAATACTAACACGTAACAGGATTCGGACAGCCCAACTTCTTTTCTGGTGGTGTTCAAAAAGAAAACTTCTTTTCTGGTGCTATATATACGACCAAGGCACACCACCAATACGATCGAATCGAATCAACAAGAGGAAAAATAAGCTTCTCCAATATGGGCCTCCTGTCATCGATCCTGCAATGGTGCCTACTAATGCCCAAGTTCCTCGTCCTCATGGTGGCCAACCTTCCTGACCCCGCCAATTGTGCCCGCTGCCGCGCTCTCTACCATCCATGGCACTCCGTCGTGCGCCACCATGGCCCCCAAGCGCGCCCGCTGCCATGGATCGCCCTTCGGGACAGCTTCGTCGTCGCCTCCTACAATGGCCACATGCACCGACTCCCCGAGAACGCCATGACTGCTGGCTCCACCAATGATTGGCTGGCCCTCGGCCTCGGCCAGAAGCACACCGACGAGGAGCAAGCAGAGTACTACGTCGTCCGCAACTATGTCTTGCACAATCCTTTTTCATACAGGTCTCTGCCGCTACCCGAGCTTGATGTCGTCGTCCAGGAGAGGTCTCTCGTCCGCAAGTTCCTCATGCGCTCGACGGTCGACGATTTCATGGCCGTCATCACCAACAACAGGAAGCATCCGCTCATTTTATTCCAGCGAGGGAAAGGTGTGTGGACGCCACGGCCATGGGCAACACAATATACCTACCTCATTGACATCGCGTTTCATGGTGATAAACTGTATGCCATCACCACAGCTGAGGACCTCATCCCCATTGATCTTGCATCCGATGGAGAAGGAAGGCCTATGGTTGCAATGGGACCACGCATCATCAAGAAATCAATAAACTATGATTATTATGAATCATTGACTACTTCTGATGAGGAAGACGATGATGAGAATGAAGAGGATGGAGAGGAAGAAGACAATGACGATGAAAAGAAGGAAGAGGAAGAAGATAATGATTTGACCTATATCAACTGCTCAGCGGAGTTTGCGCCAGACGTCAAACCTGATAATATCACCATAATTAGCCGGCACCTCATCGAGTCGCATGGGAAGCTACTCATGGTAAGGCATAGCCGTCAGCTCCATCCTCAAGCTTTGTGGGTCACTCTCAAGGTGGATGTTCTTGAAGCAGACTTTAGCACACATGAGTGGGTGCCACTGACCGGAGGGCTAGGCGGCGATCGAGCACTCTTCGTTAGCATGGCCTTCTCCAAGTCTGTCCCGGCACCTTGTGGACAGGTGGAGGAAGATGCAATTTATTTTATGGACACGAGTGAGGTGTTCAACATGAAATCCGGTACTTCTATGCCGTCAAAGTTCTATAATGGGGTAACATGGCTCTTCCCTCCGGAGTACCAGCTTTGATATGAAAAAAAAGGCTGCGTTACAATCTTGAAATATATCTAGATTAGATATCGTATAAACAAGATGTTTTCATCTATATTATCTCTCATGACAAAAAACAATACTTGTTTTTAGGTATACCCAATCTTTATTATTAATTGTTGGTCAGATTATATGGGCTCGATCCGTTCCAAAGAGATGGACTGCTCAGCACCCATGGCATCTCTTGTCTGCTTGCTCGTCTCAGCGGTAGTATAGTGGCTGGTACGTGGATTCCTTTTGCCTTGGGGATTGAAGATTTTAGCTTTAACCTTGATTCGTGTATCTGCATTATGTCTTCGTTCTTCATGTAGTTTAGTCCAGGGTATTGTTTGTCCAATGAGGTTTTGGCTGTACGCGTGAAGGAGGCGAGATGCTTGGCTGCCGTATGATGGGGCGAGATACCGAACTACCGATAATGTCTGTGTGATGCAACAACACCTTGAGATAGCGATGGTGTTGTGAGATACATATCTGTATACGAAAACTGGACCTAATCCATGAAATAAACTCACTGAATCATTAGTTATCTTATTAGGTGGCTTTATCATATAAATAATCGAATCAAAATTAGTGTATTATGGGGTTGTAGTTTGAGGCACAGATCCTCCCGTGGATTAGTAGCGCTGGGCTCTTTGGGTACCTGGTAACCTGGACGACAGCTTCCCCGATCCAGACAAGGTCCTCTCTCAGTCTCGTCTACGGGCAAAGATGTCAGACTGTGGCAAAGATGAAACCGCTCTACACTTGTTGGAGGTGAACAAATTAATCAACAGATCATGTCCAATCTGATGAACTTTCTCTCTCAAAGGAAGTTCTCATCCAGCTGATGCACCTGGAGACGTCCGAAGATGTTGTGGAGCGCCATCACCAACGAGTTTGCGTCTCACCCTCGCTCTCGCCCCAACAACATCCACACACATCTTCAAATGGATGAGCTCGCCACCGTCGGAAAGCCCCCCACCGAGCACAAAACTCGCCTATCGCTGGCCTTGACATAGACGACCGTCGACAACCTATCTGCCCTCTATGCAGCTATCCTCACATCGAATCAGTTTCCCTCACGCACGCTATGTGCAGATGGCGAACTTGACCGACGCATCGAGCTTCTCCATGGTTCAAGCTCCGGAAGCGGCTTCCAATCCTTGGCCAATAATGTGTCACCTGGTTGTGGTGCATCCTACAAGCGCAGACACGACACCCTGTGGGCGTTGCAGAGGCCACGGTGGCAACAGCCATGCATGGCAAACACAACGGAGTCGACTGCGGCGCTCACCTTACCCCGAGAGTGGTTTTTCAAAGCTCGAGCTGCAAGGTACCTGCACGAACATTAAAATAAAAAAATAGTAAAACAATCAAAACATTCTGAAACTTTGTGGGATTGATTATGACAAAATGTTGTAGGTGCTTGCATTTTTCTGTGTCCAAATAACATTCTAGAAGCTCATACAGAAAATAACAAAATTGATGCTCAAACTTGTGTGCACTGTTGAGTAGAAGTTTTTTTT
>NC_041385.1:825953096-825958374 GCF_002162155.2 Triticum dicoccoides
GGCTCGTCGTATATCATATGGATGACAAACTTTGCAAGCACACAAGACATTTGTTCATAAACATTGTCACAAAATTTCAGAATTGTTGATTTTTCTTTACTATTTTTATTTTACTGTTCATGAAGGTACCAGGGAATTCGAGCTACACTACAATTTTTTTGACTTTACCCCTCGTACAAGGCTACAACAACGATATAGGTTGGTGTACTGAGTACAACAAATGGGGCCTCACATGTCAAGTCGGGGCACTCCGCCATGGAGTGTTGTTACCGCTTTACCGACCACTAGCTCCCGGCCGAAAAGACCTCCGGCTCCGCCAACACGGCAACACCTCCTCTAGAGTCCAGGCAGGGTTCATACTTTCTCTGAAATTTCACATATTTCGATGGGGTCCAAACTACTTGTAACCCCGTAATTTCCAGAAATTCAACCTAGGTTAAAATTTTATTGAATTCTAAAAGCTCAAAAACCGAAAGAATTTCTGAAATATGTGAAATTTTCGAAATTTCACATATTTCGATGATGTCTGGAAGTTTTCTGTTTCCGAAATTAAAAATCTTGCCTCCAGAAGCTTAAAATCTGCGATAACTATCGCACCAATGATCAAGTCTACACTGTCGATGGGTCAGATATGACGAGTGGCTTAGAATCTTCTACATGTCTTTTGTACCACACTTAGGGTTGAGATAAAGCCTAAATTGTTCAAGTTGTTATCTCCATCTTCTCAATTCCTACATCATGTAACAACGTATCTTGTACCCGCCATGGTGATGTTGTTCACCCTATATAAACATGCAACCGTTTACCTGATGTAAAGAAACATCACACTGAAAACTCAGCCTGATCTAAGCAAGCATTTAAGAATAGAAAGCTGAAAATCATGCATCTTAGGCTCTTAGTGAGCATGAGGCACGCCTGTGCATGAAGTAACATGAGGAGAGCTAATGTTAACAACAATTTTGAACTTGGCTTCGCCCAAAGAATCTCTCAGGTTCTGGGACTGTGCCAGACTCTGCAAAAGCTACGTGAACTCTGTTTTGTCTGTTAGAGCCAATACAGGCTTGCAAACTCTGAACTCAAGTGGTGCAAACTCTGACATTATGCTTAGCCCAAGTACAGATATACAAGCAAAAACTGAATTTAGACGGTGGTGGGTTTTGGTGCAAGTCAGTAGTTGCTAGTCTTTTACGGTACTTTGTCCTAGCCGCTTTGTCGATTGCCGTTTCCTGTTAATGGATCCGGACATTGCAGTGAGAGTTCTACTGGTAGTGCTGGTGTTTCAGTTAGCACTTAGACTCTAGCAGTTCTCGCTGCTGCCATAGTCTGCAGGTTGGGATTTTTACTCTGTGATCTCAGACACGGGGTGCTGAGGAACCCTGGGGTGGTGCTCGCTGTGCCATTCCTCAACAAGAACAAGCCTTTGTATTTGCTGTTATTCGACTTCAGCAACGAAAATGGGGGGCAAACTGTCCCTTTCCTCAAAATAAAAGTTAAACTTGATCTGCAGGGAAAAATTAGCCATATGTTTTGGGAGCACATGGCGACAGGGAAAGATATGCATCAGTTTCAATCGAGACTGAATTGTGATAGGCAAAGGTAGTTATCTATCACCATCAGTTACCAACCAGGACCGATGGCAATATGGTTTCATCGCCCTTGGGTGCAAAAACGACACCCATATCAATAGTCGTGCAAAATTGTCAATGTAAATATGAGGTGATTTCTGTCAGGAGAATTGTGACCGATGGTGCCGAGTGGATAAAAGCATTGTGGTGATGGAATCTAAATCAAGTGCATTCCCGACAAAATAAAAAAAAATGATCCGCACCAAGCAGACTAAAAATAACTTATGAATCAAATAACTACGGAAAAAAATCCTAAGGATCTCAATCCTCAAAATGTACTACTATAAAAATCCTTTGAACCAAAGAGGCCTTGTATGACTAAATGGTCTTATGCTTACAGTTTGCTCTCTTCTTGTTTGGGACCCTTTATGTTTTTTTTTCAAAAAGGGGGAAAACCCCGGCCTCTGCATCAGCACGATGCATATGGCCCTCTTATTAACAAAATAAAGTAGTGCCAACATGGTTCCAAAGGTCATAGAAAAGCAGAAAAAGCTCACACAGAGCCAAAAAAGGCTAGAAACAACAACTAGCCAAATCAATATGCCACAACCGGCTGGGTAAACTAGATAGGAATACTAAATGCCTATCCTATTACATGACCGCCATCCAAACCGGTTGAAGATATCCCGAGCTACCATCTCCCAGCGGACAGACCCAGTAACCAAATGCTCTCTGGCCTCCGTCTGGGTGAGTGGCGACCACGAACGGATCAGTGCCGTAGTCCGGAATAAAACCTGCAAAAAATGTATACATGATATGGCACCCTTTATGTAGATTAAGAACAGTAAAGTGTGCCACTTTGGGAATGAGTTCTATGCATTTTCGATTTCTAACATTGTAGTATTATTCAGTTAAAAAACCGACATGGACAAACGGTAGGAACATCATAATCATCAAATCACTGTTCGCCTAAGAGGCATGGTACTACTCTGAAGCAATCTTTTTTTTCCCGTCTGCAGGACCCAGTCTGGTGTGACACGGTAATGAAATCCAATAGGGCAATATTAAAAGTGATCATGGCGCTGTCAAAAAGAAAGAGATTCAATAGGGCATTATTAAAAGTGATAACGGTGCTGTCAACAGCACGTCATAACACGGTTGGGCGTTTTATTTCAGCATGCTGTCGTGCAGTCTGACCATTCCAACTTATTCAAAATTTCCAGAGAAGACTTTGTCCCCTGTGGAAACAATCGCATAATTTGTGTCCGTAGCTCGCTCATTAATTCGGGAAGACTTGCTGCTGAGCCAATACTGGAATCGCTCGTTTGGAGGAAGATTTCTGCAGGGGAAGAAAAGGAGAATCCAAGAAGCTAGGTTGGTGCTCTAACTGCTAATCAGCTTATTAGTTATTTCCAGTAATTGCTTTATTAATTAGTTCATGTAATTAACGTACTTCTATTGAAATTGATCTGCAGTCTGTACTGTCTGACTCCGTGCCTAGGATGGTCGACGCAGTGGCCGCCGTGACCAAGATTGTGGACATTGCACTGAAGATCAAGAAAGCTGCAGACACGGTGAAGCAAAATGAACATGCCTGCAAGCAAATAAAAGGCCGTGTCGAGATACTCAGTACTACGTTGTCGCAATACCAGAATAACATGGCGTGAATGAACAACTCGGCAGTGAGACTCGCATTGGCTGCGCTGGTTGATATCCTTGGTGAGGCCCTGAAGCTCGTCACCGACTGCCAGGAGGAGGACACCAACTTCCTGTGCCTTTTCTACAACGCTGGAAAACTGTCCCAGGAGTTAATCAAGGTGGAGCAGCATATATCCAATAAGACCATGGATGCGACGTTGGCCATCATTGCTTACCTTTTACCTAAACCAATCGGTCCAGTCTTTCCACCTACAGCTCAACAGGTATGATTCATTCACAACTTTTGTCATCCTTGCGTGATACAAAAGTCTTCCAGAGTGCTCATTTGAATGGAAAGACAAATTGACAAGCTATCCAGCATACACTAAACACACCTCCTCCCCCTACTCATGAATTATACTTTTGACTTCTTCCAGCATCTCCCTTCCTGTAATGGCGTTCGGCTCTATTGGAACTACTATCGGTGGGACCTACCACACACTAACTCAAAGTAAAATTGGGTTAGTCCACCAGGGCGCATTCTTACCAGTGCGCCCATGCTAAACTGACCCAGAGAGGTTTGACCTGTTACAAAAAGATTAGGTCGGCCAGAGAAGGTCATGCCAGTGACTTTTTGTTAATTAGACCGGCATTGTCAATGGAAACTCATATTAGAGGCTGTAGATGGAGGATGGCAATCAGAAGTGGACCGGTCACACCAAAGATTAAACTCCTACCCCCTCCCCCTCAAACTCTTCAATCATTGTCAGTAGTTCAAGTCAGGAACAACCCTCCCACCATTGGACACAATGGAATGGAACATGTTCTAATCATGACTTGGAGTGGTAAATAATCTCTTTCCTAACATGCCCCTTCAGAATTTTCAGGACTCTCCTGTCGGCAGACAAGCACCTTTCGGGTTCCAAGCAACGCGGCCACCAAATACGCACCAATTGGTACCGTACAGTACATCCCTAAGTACAATATTATTATTGCGTAATATATGTTTTGAATCATATATCCAGATTCGGTGTACTAGCTAAGTAATAGTAATTTTATGGTATCATGGGGTATATACCATGAATGATTGGCCGTATGCATCGATCTGATGCAAAGGCCGGGGAGTCCCCCTTTTCGAAAAAAAAAATATACCATGAATGATATTATGTGTGGCTATGATGCATGATGCAGATGTCCAGACAAAACAAAGACGGGAGTGATGTGGATGTTCAGACTGACTCATATGTATATTTTGTTTCCCACTTGTTATACCTAGCCTATTGGAATGTCAGCATTTTCTGGATAAAATGTTCATCCTGTTAAATTTGGACACTCTCATGGCAAATATTATTTCAATATCAACGATCAAAATACACAAAACATAAGTACAACACGTGCATATGTATTCAAACAACAGACTTTTGCATGATATTGATCTTAGCTCCGTACATCATATAGGATGAGCTATAGCATGGTAGCGTCGAACCAGGAACACTACTAGCGCGTGTAAACATACACAAAATGCTAATATGAAGGTGGTACAAAATCCCATAACCATGTCCAAAGAAATTAAGACTAGTACAAAATAGAAAAGATGGATGCCCTTGAACAAAGACAGCTAATGTGAAGGTGGTAGAAATTTAGGCAACGCCACTGGGGAAAGACATTGCCGTTTGGGTGCAAGTAGTAGTGAGCAGTCATGTGGAGAGCTCACAGAGAGAAACCAGTCACGGAATGCATGATACAGTAGCACCTTAGAGCATCTCCACTAGGCCCCCCAAGAAGCCCCCCAGGAGCACTTTTTAACCCCCAGCGACAAAAAAACTCTCCACTCAAGCCCCAGAGACATGTTTTTCGCCGGATTTGGTTAAAACTGAGCCCGGCGACCCCACCCCAAACCCAGCCCCCCGGGGGCAGCTGGGAACGTCAGTGCTCTCTTTTTGCCTCATGCGGCCCACTTGCAGCCACATCTCCTCCCCTCCTTCTCTCTCCCCCGTCGCTTTCTCCTCCCCGTCACGCCCCGCCTCTTCTCTCTCCCCGTCGCTTTCTCCTCCCGCCCCGCCCGCCTCCTCGTC